>NC_133618.1:19110701-19320701 GCF_048593235.1 Sminthopsis crassicaudata
AAGAGAGAATCTAAGAATTATGGAACTACCTGAAAGCCAGGACAAAATAGATTAAGAAAACAGCTTTAAGGATATCATCAAGGAAAATGACCCTGATATTCCAGAATATCATGTATATTCTAGAATAAAATAATCGTTGAAGGAATCCACTGACCACTTCCTGCAAGGGATCCACCATGAAAACTCCAGGGAATACTGGAGCCAAATTCCAGAATTCTCAGATCAAAGAGAAAAGAGGGGAAACAGCTAAAAAAAACTTCAAAAATCCAGGAACCACAATCAGGATTCCCCCAGACAGCTTCCACATTAAGGGCCCAGAACATGATATTCTAGAAGGCAAAGGAGCTTGGGGGAAAACTAAGTATCCCCTACCCAGAAAGGGAAACATTGCCTTTCAGGGGAAAAGATGGACATTCCACAAAATGGGGGATTTTCCATAATTTCTAATGAAAAGACCAGAATCCAACAGAAAATGGGATCTCCAAATACGAGATTCAAGGGGAGCGGAAAAGCCCTGGCTGGGCCGTGTCCATGGCCTCCCGTGTGGGGGCTGCAGACAAGAGTCACTGCCAAGTTACCCTAAGCTCTGGAGAGAGAGAGGGGCTTGAGAGAAGGCCAAAAGATGAAGGCTCCCCCTCCCCCAGTCCTCCTCTCCGGCTTCCAGTCCTCCCCATGCTCCTCTGCGCCCTTTTCTGGTCCCCACCCACAAGGAAACAAGGCGCCTAATTGGTGCAAAGTCTCAGGGTCTTTGACAGGCAAGGACATAAATTCCGCCCCCAGGCCTCCGGGAGCTTCAGAAGACACTTGGAGCAGCTGGAGGAGGAAGCAGAGCGAGTCCATCCACCATCGGCCAGAAGATCTGGGCTTTCTAGGCTCGAACTGCTGGATTCGGAGTTCTCCTTGGTACCGTTACCGCGATGAAGAGTCCCCGGGGGCGCCCATCTTTCTCTAGGCCGCAGCGCCTGGAACTCTTCAAGTCCAGGGGCGCCAATGGCAGCGAACTCCCGATTCTGGGGGGCTCTCCCGCGGGGGCAGCAGCAGGGGGGCCTGGGGGCAGCTCCTTGGCGACTTCAGCGGCGAACCGGGGCCACCCGGGCTCCCTGCCTCCCGCCCCCAGCGCGGAGCAGAGAAAGCCCAAGGTTGGGAAGGACAAAGGGAAAGGGGACCATGGGAAGGCCGAGTCCTCCCAGAGGAAGGAGCTGCCAGGGAGCCAAGCGACAACGCGGCCTAAAGCGGCCCTCCCGCAGGGGAAGCGCCCCCAGACCCATCCCGAGGCCGGGGGCAGGCCCATGCTGGAGGCGGTTCAGGGGTTTCATGCTCTGGGCAGGAAGCAGGACTTGGCCGCTGCCGACCGAACCCCGCAGGCCATTCCCGGGAACCTAGAGCTTCTGACCGTCCCAGCGGGAGCCTCGCCACCGGCCCCGGAAGCCTTGCGCTTCCCGCCTATGCCTCGTCCCTTGAGGGAGGTGGAGCAGCCGAAAGGCCTCGAGGCCAGCAAGGCCAGCGCCGTCCGAGGGGACAGAGGGATGCCGGGGCAGGGAAAGCTTTTCCCGGACAAAGCGCCCGCAGACAGAGGAGCTGAGGGAGAAGAGGACGGAGCCGGGCCCAGGAAAAAGCGCAAGAAGCACCGCCCTGAGCCCAGCCCGGAGGCCCGCAGGAAGCGCCGCAGCTCCCTCAGCGACCACAGGCTGGAGTCAGGCAAGAAGAAGCACAAGCTGAGCGGCCAGTCCCAGATCCAGGGGCGCCAGCCCGCTCCAGAGATCTCCGAGCGTTGGGAAGCCCCAGCAGGAGCCTCGCCAATGGCCCGGGTTGCCGTGCAAGAGGAAGCGGCCCCGCTGACCCACAAGCGCAAGAGGGGCCGCCCTGAGCCCACTGCCGAGGTCTGGAAGCAGCTCCGGAGCTTCCTCAGCGCCCACATGCCCGCGGCCCCCAACCACAAAGACGGGATGGCGGGCTCCTTCCGGGTCCCCCGGCCAGCTCCCCGGGTCCAAGAGCGCGGGGGATCCCCAGCAGAAGGCCTCGCTCCCACGCGGACGCAGGCGGGGCTCTGGGCAGCTGCCAGAGACAGGGCTCGGAAGGCCGACCACCGGCCGGCTCGGCCCATCCCCCCGGGGCCTGCTCGGTGGGGGGCAGCGGCGCTTCGGCCTCCAGCTCCCCGGGGAGAATGGAGGGCAGAGCGGGAGAGCCTGAAGAGGATAGCCCAGCGGGAGCGCGAGCTCGCGGCCCAGTACACGGCTCTGGGCCGGAGGAACTTTTTCGAGGAGCGCCAAGACGACATGGAAATCTCGAGGTACTATGGCTACGCGGGCTGAGCAGAGTCGCCAGGACTCCTGGGCGCTGCGGGCAGCCGGGGTGGGAGGGAATTCTCTTAGGGTGTCTGAGGGGGGGACGGCTTGGTGGCTGCTTGTGTCCAACAGGGAATCCAGAGCTAGGGCAGCGTTAGGGAAACTTGTGGCAGGAGGTGAAAACTAAGGGACAGGAGAAGTGGGGGAGAGGGGGAGAGGGGGAGAGAGCCTCTTAGGTTTTTATTCAGGCAGAGCGGTCTGAGGGATCCTTCAGTCAGTCATGCTTCGTTGGGAAGAAGTGACAGACGCTGCTCAGAGGGGCTGGGATGCTCCAGGGTTCCAGGGGCTGGGCTGTCTGTGGGAAAACACGGAGGGGTCCAGCCAGGTTTAGCCTAAGGTAGGCTCCTTCTGGCGCCCTGCCCCCACTGGGCTCTCACCTGGCTCTTCCCGGGTCTGGCTCTAAGGCAGAAGGTGACTGCATGGTTGCTTGTCAGCTCTGTTCTTACCGGAAGCCAAACCCAGCTAGAGAACCTTGCTTTCTCCTGCAGGGGATAGGTTGAGTCATGAAGAACCAGGTGAATGCCACTGGAATCAGGGCCCTGCTTTGGGCTCGGGTCTAGCACTTCCATAAGCCAGGCCATTGGGTCCATGAACACTGGGTCTTGTCATCTGCCTGTAAACGTAGACATAGTCCTCATGCTGTCATGGCTTTCTGCCTTCCATGGGTCCCATCCAGACATGCAAATAGCCCAGCATTCGTGGGGAATCCTCCTGCTCAAGAGGAGGGAGGGACAGTAGCAAGGGGCAGGCCCAGCACTGGAGCAACAGCACTTCCCTGGGCCAGGGAGACTTTGCCCTGGAGCAGCCAAAGGACTGGAAAGGGCAGGACCCTAGAGCTGTAGGATCAGACCAGAGCTGCTAGGGCTCTAGGTCAGCCTCTGGTCACCAAATGGTTGTAGGGACAGAGAAGGATAGATGGGGTTAGAAATCCTCCAGAACATCTTTATTCTGACAGAAGAAGCCATCCCTGGCTCTCTTCTGCCCAGGGACTAGATGGATGGACAAAGGCAATTCTTTGCAGGTGCAGGACTTAGGGCCCTTTAAGGTTGGAGGACTATGCTCAGAGACAATATAGAGATGCTGAAGAAATGTGTGAATAGCTCTGGGTGTGGGCTGCACTGGGGTGGGGTTTGGGTGCTTGGGGAGGTGTTTCAGGAAGGAGTAGACTTTGCAGGCTTGCTGGGGAAAAGCCCAGTGCTGTGTGGAAAATGTGTCTCTCTCCAATACAGGTCAAGACTGAAAAGAAGCCTGCAAACCTAAAGGGGAAGGTGAAATTCAAAGGAAGAAAACGAGGTGTAACCCTTGCCATTGCCACTTGGGAACGTGAAAGCTGTACCGCCTGAGAAACATTCTCCTCCTTTGGCCAGTTGGCAGCAGTCCACAGAGAAAGTGGGAGTAAGTTCATGATGATGAAATAAAGGGATCCACTGGGAGTAGAGTGCAAAGCAAGGAAGACTGGGGTTACAGAATCTCCCAAGCTAGAGAGAAAGAGCTTCCTGGGGAGTAGGCAGGATGGGGAGATGGTGCATAATGGTCACGCCTTCCTCTTCTAGATGTGGCTCAAAGGTGGATTGTGTTCAGTATAGAAATGGGACAGGTGGGAATAGAAAGGATGAAGAAGAGGCGGGGCTTGGGACAGAGGTGGGCTTAGGCTTCCAGGTGCTGACCAAAAGCAAAGCACTTTGGAGGTGAGACAGGGTGACCAAAGGGAGAGAGGGAGAAGCAAGGCAAATAGCATCGAGGGGAAGAGAGTTAGTGATCACAACTGTGGAAATCATGAGGGTTTTCATGAAGGCCACATTTCTGAGGGACATACAGAAGGACCAATAAGATGAGGCAGTTATCCATGGAGGGCGACACAAGCAGACTTTGAGTTCACTGTGGTGATTTCCCTTGGGCTTTTTTAAGTTGCCATACATAGATTAGTGAAGAAGATGACTTTTTCGAAAGTTAATTCTACAGCTGGGAACTTCCAGGTTTGTCTATAATAAAAAGGACATTCTACCTAAAAATTTGAAACTATTGGTTAAGTTATTAGTCTGGTCAGATTAAATAGTTCCATAAAAGAATCTGTGCATTGCTCCACTTTTAGAATATGGAATTTCTTCATTCTGTTGCCAACAATCCTTGACCAGAGGGGGGAGATAATTCTTCGATAGAATCTTATTGTGAATTATGAAGTTAATATTAGGGTGGCCTTTAGTGAAATTTCCTTTTTAATCAATTAATCCAAATGCACTCCGGTTTTAGAGATTTATTTTGTGGTCAGGACTACTATAGCATAAGAGATGCCCGCCTGTTAGTGTGCAAATAATCGTTAGCTTCTGGGAGATTATTTTTGCCCAAACTACAATAAACAATATCAATCAGGAATTCCAAAATATATAATTATTTTCCTGATTTATAGGGATAGATTTTATATAAGGATTACTTTAAGTTTTAAGCGAAAAATAAGAGAAAAAAAAAATGATATTGAATGCATCCAACCCTAGGCATGATTAGTAAAACTTTCTGTGTAATGTAAAATCCCATGCAATGATCATCTGATGATATTCTTTCATTGTGATTGTCTGCATTATCATAAAACCACTAGCCCACCACTCAGTGGGAATGGCACGTGTATCCCAAAGGACGTGTGCGGTCTGAGAGCTACTAAGGTGGATATGGAACTGAGAAAGTTGAGAAGATAACTTGGGCGTGACCTAAGGTAAAATTCTCTTGATTTGATTTTCCCATTGGGTACTTCTTTTTGAACCTGCAATACCCTGTAAAGAGTGGAATTTTTGCTACTTCTCTGGGGTTACTCTTCCCTAAAGTTGGAAAGAAGTAAGGATGATTTATCCCTCAATAAATTCACTGATTCTTTCTGTGTCCCTGTACTGAGACACTGCAGACTAGTGCTCATGTCCCTCCTTCTTCTCATAGCTTATCTGTATAAATGCAAGTCAAAAGAATTGCTTTTCATCTACTCTCTTTGTTATGATGCTTTCACATAAGATCTGAGTATATCCGATCTTCATCTTTTAATTTAAGAATAAAGTCATCTTCATAGCCTAAACTTCAAAATAAGTGTTTGGGTTGGTCATCTGCCTGTAACTAGTTATATTTTCCTATACAAGATAAGGTCCTTGAAATAGGTAAGGCTATTATGGAAATAACTGGGCAATGTTGTATCACTTTGTGAGAATAAGACCAATTTATTCTTTGGAGAGTTTAAATCAGAAAGACTTTCTTATCTGTATTAAAAAGAATTTTTGTGCCACTAGTTTTCCTTTTCTTACAGGATAGTGATTTATGGTGTATCTTTGGTTACTATAAAGAGGCATTTGTTTCCTCTGAGCTAATGTTTACAATGGGATTAATACATGTATATGAGACATGTTATAAAGTGCAAGCAAGTTACACAAAGATTTAAAAGGCATTTGGGAGTAGTGTAATATTAAGTTCATTTGAACATATATAGAAACTGAATGGGTTTTCTCATATACAACTCATTTGATATAATTGGAAATTAATAACTTAGTCTGTTTAGACATCCCATCCCAATTAGAATGCATTCAACTTTTCCTAAGTAAAGTACTTTCTGTGACAATATCTTAAGCTTATAAGCCAGCTACCTAGAAAGAGTATTGTTACTTATGTGCACATCTATAATATAAGACCCATAGCAGCATTTCTTTCTCTGAGTGGAGGAAATGGGTAATTAGATTCAATAACCCGAGTAAATAACAGGAAGAAATACCTGGAGCCATTTATTTTAAAGAAAATGATAGGATCCTGTAAAGGTCAAATGTAAAAGCCGAGTTAAGAATCTTGTATATACCAAAATCTATCATTGAATTAGCCAGATTCCATTCCATGATAATTATAGGTAGTAAACTAAAAATATATTTCCTTTTTTGGGACTTGAATCTAAAGTGAGGAATGGAATAAGTGAATGCCAGAAGTTTAATGATGAAATGAATACCAAATTAAAAGGCGCTCAACTTTAATCTTTTCAATAATAGTTTATTTTTCCAAATATCTACAAAAAAAAAAATGTTATCATTCGTTTTTGTAAAACTTTGTCTTCCAAATTTGTTCCTTCCTCTTCATCACTTTTTCTATCCCTAAAACAGCAAGCAATGTAGGTCACATATGGGCAATTCTTTTAAACATGTTTCCATATTTATCATGCAATGCAAGAAAATTCAAATCACAAAGGAATAGGTCATGAGAAAGAAGGAAATCAAGGAAATAACAATGACAAAATGATGAAAATACTACAATTTGATCTCCATTCAGTCTTTATAATTCTCTTCTTTGATGCAAATGGCATCCGAAATCTATCTTCCCAGATGTATTGGAACTGTGTCCAATCACTGAATTGTTGAAAAGAGCCAAGTCCAGCACAGTTGATCATCATATCATTTTATTATTACTGTCCACCATGCATTCTTGGTTCTGCTCACTTCACACAGCATCAGGTAATGTATGTCTTTTCAAGCTTTTCTGAAATCATTCTGGTCATCATTTCTTATACAACAATAATATGAAGGGAAATTATAAAAATTAGTAACTATAACTTTAACTGTGAACAGGATAAACTCAGGCATCAAATGAAAATGAAAAGCAGAATGGATTAAAAATTAGAATTCAGTAATATTCCGTTGTTTACAAGAAACATATTTAAGAATAAAAATACATGCAAAGACAAAATTGAGGTTAGATGTTGAATTTATTATGTATCAGTTGATGTAAAAAAATGAAGAATGGAAATTATGATCTCCAAATTATGGCTGAAGAGATTTAATTTTTAAAAAAAGCACAGACAATGAAATAATATCAATACTGAACCTATATCTAGCAGACACTATAACATCTAAAGTTCTGAAAGACATTTTTAAAATTATATGTAGAGATAGCTATAGAGATAGATAGTTTTAATTTCAGAAGGCTTTAATCTTCTCTCAAAACTACATAAAACGAACAAAATAAGAAAGAAGTTAAGCAAGTCATAGAATTTTACATAAACTTGGTATGTTAGATATCTCTAGAGCACTGACTAGAAAGAAAAAGGAAAAAGTTTTTTTTTCAAGAATTCATGGTACACACATTTAACACCACATACTAAGATTAGATCAAAATGGGTCCAAGATTTAGGCATAAAGAACGAAACCATAATAAATTGGAGGAACATGGGTTGGATTACCTCTCAGACTTGTGGAGGAGGAAGGAGTTTGTGTCCAAGGGAGAACTAGAGACCATTATTGATCACAAAATAGAAAATTTTGATTACACCAAATTAAAAAGTTGCTGCACAAACAAAAATAATGCAAACAAGATTAGAAGGGAATTAACAAATTGGGAAAATATTTTTACAGTTAAAGGTTCTGATAAAGGCCTCATCTCCAAAATATACAGAGAATTGACTTTAATTTATAAAAAATCAAGCCATTCTCTAATTGATAAATGGTCAAAGGATATGAACAGACAATTTTCATATGATGAAATTAAAACTATTTCCACTCATATGAAAGAGTGTTCCAAATCACTATTGATCAGAGAAATGCAAATTAAGACAACTCTGAGATATCATTACACACCTGTCAGATTGGCTAAGATGACAGGGACAAATAACGATGAATGTTGGAGTGGCTGTGGGAAAACTGGGACACTGATGCCTTGTTGGTGGAGTTGTGAAAGAATCCAACCATTTGGAGAGCAATCTGGAATTATGCCCAAAAAGTTATCAAAATGTGCATACCCTTTGACCCAGCCATACTACTACTGGGCTTATATCCCAAGGAAATACTAAAGAAGGGAAAGGGACCTGTATGTGCCAAAATGTTTGTGGCAGCCCTTTTCATAGTGGCTAGAAGCTGGAAGATGAATGGATGTCCATCAATTGGAGAATGGTTGGGTAAATTATGGTATATGAATGTTATGGAATATTATTGTTCTATAAGAAATGAGCAACAGGAGAAATACAGAGAGGCTTGGAGACACTTACATCAACTGATGCTAAGTGAAACGAGCAGAACCAGAAGATCATTATACACTTCAACAATGATACTGTACGAGGATGTATGCTGATGGAAGTGGATATCTTCAACATAGAGAAGAGCTAATCCAATTCCAATTGATTAATGATGGACAGAACCAGCTACATCCAGAAAAGGAACACTGGGAAATGAGTGTAAACTGTTATTTTTACCTTCTGAATCCAATTCTTCCTGTGCAACAAGAAATTTGGTTCTACACACATATATTGTATCTAGAATATATTGTACTATATTTAACATGTATAAGACTGCCTGCCATCTGGGGGAGGGGTTTGGGGGAGGAAGGGAAAAAAATCTGAACAGAAGTAAGTGCAAGGGATAATGTTGTAAAAAAATTACCCATGCATATGTACTGTCAAAAAAAAGTTATAATTATAAAATTAAATAAAAATTAAACAAACAAACAAACAAAAAAAGAATTCATGGTACAACCCCCTGAAAAACTGAATTTATGAATAATGCTTTCACATAACATCTAAGTGTATATGATCTTACTCTTTCAAATTTAAGAATAAAGTCATCTTCATATCCTAACCTTCAAAATAAGTGGTTTTGTGTTTGTCATCTGTGTGTTAGTAATTATATTTTCATGTATAAGATAAGGTCCTTGAAATATCTAACAGTATTATGGAAATAACTGGGCAATGTTATATCAGTTTATGAGAATGAGACCAATTTATTCTTTAGAGAATTTAAATCAAATGCACTTTCTTATCTATATTAAAAAGAATTTTTATTCAAGTAGTTTTCTTTTTCTTAGTAGATAGTGATTGATGGTGAATTTTATGTTACCATAAAGAAATTCAATTTACTTTGATTTAATGTTTACTATGGGATTAATACATGTATATGAGGCATGTTATAAAGTGTAAGCAAGTTACACAAAGATTTAAAAAGAATTTGGGAGTAGTGTAATACAAGTTCATTTGAACACATATAGTAATTGAATAGCTTGTATTATAGACAATTCATTTGATACAATCTGAAATTAATAACTTAATCTGTTTATACATCCTATCCCAATTAGAATTAAATAAACATTTCCTAAGTAATTCGTGTGACAATTTAACTTAAGCCTATAAGTCAGCTACCTAGAAAGAGTGTTGTTACTTATGTGCACATATCCAATATTAGACCCTTAGCAGCATTTCCTTCTCTTAGTGTAGGCATTGGGTAGTTAGTTTAAATAACCAGAGTAAATAACTGGAAGAAATAGCTGGAGTAGTAATTAAAAAAGAAAATAACAGGATCATGTAAAGGTCAAATATAAAAATGGTGTCAAGAATCTTTTATATATCAAAATATATCAAAGAATATACTAGATTACATCACAAGACAACTATAGGTTGTAAACTTAAATATATTTCCTCTTTGGTACTGGAATCTGAAATGAGGAATGGAATAAATGAATCCCAGAAGTTTAATGATGGAATGAATACCACATTAAAAGGTGCCAAACTTTAATACTTTCAATAGTATTTTATTTTTCCAAATATATACAAAGATAGTTTTTAGCATTCATTTTTATAAAACTTTGTGTTCCAAATTTTTCTCCTTTTCTTCATTACTTTTCCTGTCTTTAAAACAGCAAGCAATGTAGCTTGAATATAGGCAATTCTTTTAAACAGATTTCCATATTTGGCATATAATGCAAGAAAATTCAAATCAAAAGGAAAAAAGTCCTGAGAAGGAAGAAAATCCAACAAATAACGATGACATAAAGAAGAAAATACTATGCTTTGATCCCCACTCAGTCTTTATAATTCTTTCTGTGGATGTAGATGACATCCCACATCAATTTTTCCAAATCTAATGGAATTGTGTTGAATCATTGAATTGTTGAAATGAGCCGAGTCCATCACCGTTGATCATCACATAATTTTATTGTTAATCTGAACAATATGTTCTTGGTTCTGCTCACTTCACTCAGCATCAATTAATATAAGTCTTTTCAAGCTTTTCTGAAATCATTCTGTTCCTCCTTTCTTATACAACAATAATATTCCATTACATTTATATATCATTACTTCTTCAGCCATAAGGCCCTGTACTTTATCTTGCATAACTATGTTAGAAAATATTATTTTGTACCAGATCAGCTCACTCTCCAAATCATATCCTCATCAAATCTTTTAGATTCTCCTTTCCCCGTATTATGGCAGTACATAAGATCAAGTATTTGGTTTAGATAAAGTTAAGTGCACCAAGAAATAGGGAGGATAGGTTCTCTAGTATATTAGTTCCTAATTTGATAGTCTTCCTATAACTATTATTACTAGTGTTATAACCCTGAGGTTGGAGTCTCATCATATGACATAGTTTTGGATAATCCTAATTAAAGTATCATTATAAATGGTATTGAGATCTCTTTTGCAAACTGAAAAGAGAGCTCTACAAGTGATTTGAATTGAAGAAGCTGCTCTGAGAACCCATTTCAGAATGTCTGAGAAGAGAGGCTTTCAGAAAGCCAGATGACTGTACTAGGAGATATTCTCAGAAACTGGGTAATTGCATGAGACATCTTAGCCCTGAGATATGATAAAGAGTACAAATGAGTTACTGAGAAAGAGGTGAACCCCTTTTCTTTCACTCCTTCCTCATGCACCTTTTTCTTTGTAAGGAAGGGATGTATATTTAAAGTGACTTGAGATGCTTCCTTGAAATATTTGATCACTGAGAGATAGCCCTGACCTTGATTTATTGTTTGATTGCCTAACTAATACATCAACTAATTATAGCTGGATCTGTCTCCGAATTTCATTTGGTACAGTAGGGAACTGAGAGTCCTAGAACCTGATTTCTAATGTCTGCTTTCTCACTATCCTAATCACCTCAGTTCTTAACACCTTTAACTGTAAAATCAACTCTGTATTTTATACATGGATATAATGGAATATTAGAATTACTTATTAGAATATGAATTCCAGAAGGAAAATCATGAATAAAAATAAGATGAAAAGAATTTTTAAATAGTAATTATAACTTTGAATGTGCATAGGATAAACCCAGTAATAAAATGAAAATGAATAGCAGAGGGGGCATCTAGGTGGCCCAGTGGATAGAGCACCAGCCCTGAATTCAGGAGGACCCAAGTTCAGATCTGGTCTCAGACACTTAACACTTCCTAGCTGTGTGACCTTGGGTAAGTCACTTAACCCCAGCCTCAAAGGGGGGGGGGGGAAGAAAGAAAGAAAGAAAGAAAATGAATAGCAGAATGGATCAAAAATTAGAATTCTGTAATATGTTGCTTACAAAAAACATATTTAAGAACAAAAATACATGCAAAGTCAAAATAGAGATGAGGTGTTGAATTTATCATGTATCCATTGATGTTAAAAATTATGATCTCAAAATTATGGTTGAATAGATTTAATTTTAAAAGAGGAAAAAAACACAGACAATATAAAATATCAATACTGAACTTATATATACCAAATGCTACAGCATCTAAATTTTCGAAAGAAAATAAATTTTTAAAATTATATGTGAAGATGAGTAGTAGTGTTTTCATAGCAAAAGACTTTAATCTTCCCCTCTCAGAACTAGATAAAACTAAGGAAAAAATTAAAAACAAGTTTAGCAAGCCATAGAATTTAACATAAACTTGATATGATAGATATCTCTTGAGAACTGACTAGAAATACAAAGGAAGAAACTTTTTTTTCACAAAAATCCATGATACCTTTGCCAAGATTGAGTAGATATTAGTACATATAAATATACTTAAATATACTTATATTTAGTATTAGTAGATATTAGTACATATAAATATACTTAAAAGAAGAAAAGCAGCAATATCAAAAGTATCCTTTTCATATTGTACTGAAATAACAATTATATTAAAAAGGGACTTACAAAACTTAAGTTAAAAATAAATTGGAAATGAAATACACTAATGTTTAAAAAGAGTGCATTAAAGAACAACTTTTAAAAATAATTTTATTAAAGAAAAGATATTTTAAGACAATGTATCAAAACCGTTGAATACAGCAAAAACAGTAGAGGAAAACATGTCTCTAAATGTTTATGTCAATAAAATACAGAGCATGTAGACTAATGAATTGAATATGAAATTTAAAAAACTAGAAAAGGAAGAGATTATCCCCTCTCCCAATTAAACACTAAATTGGAAATTCTAAAAATTAATGGTGAGGTTATTAAAATTGAGAATTAAAAATGAATTATAAATAATATTAGGAGTTATTTTATGAAAAAATAAATAAATAAAGTAAACAATTTTAAGTGAAATGGAAAAAATTCCAAAAAAATTATAAATTTGCTTTTATTAGCTGAAAAGGAAATAGGGTATCTAAATATATCTATTTTAGAAAAAGAAATTGAACAAACCACAAATGAACTTCCTAAGGTTAAAAAAAAAAAAAAGAAGCAGGACCAATTAGATTTACTAGTGAATTTGGTCAAATATTTAAAGATCACCTAATTCCAATATTATTTGGAACAATAAATAAAGAATGGATTCTACCAAATATCTTTTAGGAAGCAAATATAATATTGATGCTTAAACAGGGAAGACCAAAAACAGAAAAAGAAAATTAAAGACCAATTTTATTAATTAATGTAAATGCAAAAATTCTAAATAAAATACTAACTCAAAGATTACAACAATATATTACAAAGATTATACATTATGATAAAATGGAATTTATATCAGAAATTCAGGGATGGTTTGAAATAAGGAAAACTACTAACATAGTTGATCGCATCAATAAGAAAGTAAAAAATAATAATAATATTATTTCATCAATAGATGCAGCAAAAACTTTTGCTAAAGTTCAACACTTTTTAAAAATTAAAATTCTTGAAAGAATTGGTGTGGATGGATTTTTCCTTAAATTTATTGGAAACCATTATATAAAACTACTTCAAGCATTATTGCAAAAGTGATAAACTAGCAGCCTCATCAGAAATATAAGGGATGCAACAAGAATGCCAACTGGCACCAACATGATTCAGTATTGTGTTGGAAAGCCTACCAATAGCAAGAAGAGAAAAAGGGAAGTAGAAAAAATCAGAACGGGGGCTGAGATAATAAGGCTATCTCTTTTTAAAGATGTAATGATGTATTTAGAAAATCATGATGATTCAAATACAAAGTTAGTTGAAACAGTAATTTTAGCAAAATAGAAAAATTTAAGTTATCAGATTTTCCTATATGTCACAAACAAAACTACAAAAAATAATAGTAAAAAAGATCTGATTTAAAAATAATTTTACTCAGTATAAGATACCTGGGAGTACAATTGCCAAAACAAAATCAGAAATTATATAATTGTATAACAAAATTACAAAAAACATTTTATGCAAATAAAATCAGATTTAAATAACTGGAAAAATTATTAATTTTAGGTAGATTGGATCAATATATAATAATAATAATTTTCTTTTAACTAATTTATATATTCTTCACCATCCCAATTAAGTGATAGAATTTTTTTCAGTGAACTGGGAATAAGATTTACAAAATTCATTTTAAAAACAAAAAGTCAAGAATAACTAAGGAAATATTGAAAGAAATTATGTAAAGGAAGGAAGCTTATGTAAGCATCAGATCTTAAACTATATATCTGCTACTGACTAAGAAATAGAAATCTGCTACTGACTAAGAAATAGAAAAGTATATCAATGGGATAGAGTAAATAAACAATTTCAGTTGCAAATAAACATAAGAAGCCTTTTTACTGACTAGTGTAAAAAGACTTGAGGTTTTGGGATAAGAATTCATTTTTTGGTAAAAGTTGTTGGAAAAACTGGAAAGCAATATGGCAGAAACTGGGCATAGATCAGCATCTCACATCATTTACCTAAAATAAGATAAAAATGGATACATGAAAGATATAAAGCAAGATTTTAGAAGAAAATTAGAGAAAGAAGTACAGAACATACTACTCATCAGATTTAAGGATAGACAATTTATGACTAAAGAAGAGAAAGAGAACAAAGTTAGACATAAAATAAATAATTTTGATTACATTAAATTAGTAATATTTTTAAGAAATAAAATAAATCATCCAAGGTCAGAAGAAAAGAACAAGATTTTGTGGAGGATTTTATAGACGATTTTTAAATAAAGTTCATGTGGCTAAAATAAATTTTAAAATTTTTATCAAATCTATAAGATCATGAGTCATTTGTGGAATATTATTGGTATGTGGAAAATGATGAACAAGATACACTCAGAAAAACCTGAAAAGTTCTCCATAAACTCAAAAAAAAAAAGTGAAATGTAGTATGTACAAAGTAATAGCAATGTTCTGAGATAATCAGCTTTGATTAACTTTGCTATTCTCAGCAATAAAATGATCCATGACTACTCTGAAAGATTTATGATGAAAAAATGCTATGTATTGGTAGAGAAAGAACTGATTATATCTGAATACAGAGTGAAGCATGCTATTTTTGTAACTTTATTTTTCTTGAAGTGTTGTTTTTGGTTGTGGGGAAAAGGTGAGATCTATATTTTATATATTGGAAGATCTATATTTTCTTTCATAATATGCCTTTGTGGAAATGTTTTATATAACTTCACATGTGCCTCCTTAATAAGGGGTAAAGGTGAGAAGAAAGGAGAATATGGAACTCAAAGTTTTTTAAAAAGAATGTAAAAATTGTTTTATGTGTAACTGGGAAAAATAAAAAAAATGCATATATTAAATTAGTAAATAGAAAAAAAAAAAGAATGAGTCATTTCCCAATTGAAAAATGGTTAAATGAGATAAGCAGGCTATTTTCCAGTGAGATTTAATTTAAAGTAATATGAAAAATGCTCTAAATCATTATCGATTGGGGAAATTAAAAAAAAAAAAAACTTCGAAATATCACTTTATATTTACCAGATTGGCTAAAATGGTTGAAGAAGAAAGTGACAAATGTTGGATAGGATATGAAAAAAATTGAGTTATTAAATTATTGTTGATGGAATTGTGAATTAATTTATTTTAAGCAGCAATATGGAATTATGCCCCCAAACTTAGTGAACTTCCTATATCCTTTGACCCAGCAAATGTCATACTACTTGGTCTAATTTTTAAGATAATTAGGGGAAAAGGAAAAGAATCTATATGTTCTCAAATATTTATATGAATTCTCTTTGTGGAGGCAAAAACCTAGAAATTACAGGGATGTCCATCAACTGGAGATTTGCTGAACAAGTTGTGGTATGTGACTTTGATGGAATAATGTGCTATAAGAAATGCTAAGCTCAATGAGAAAAACATGGAATGACCTGCTCGAAATGACGAAGAGCAAAATGAGGAGCTGAATCAAAAGAACACTATATAGTAACAGCACTATGTTTTTTTAATTTTTAAATTTATTTAACATTTACAAAATAAGAAAAGAAACAAATGCTCATGCATACATAGCCTAACATGAAAGGATTCAATACAAAGCAATTAAATTTCATTTCAAGAAAGCTGTCTAAATTTTCTTTTCTTCCTTATAGGTTTTCTTTTGGTTTTTGACATACACTTTTTACTTTATTTTCTCCTTCCCTCTCTCTAAGAAGACTACTATTAAATGGGGATACATACTTATACATGCACTAATATATGTAAATGTGAGATTTTACTATTTCCACTTGACATGTATTTCTCTGAAGTGGATAAATCTAAGTCTTTCTCTGTTTTTCTTATTCAACCAGCTCATTTTCTACATCACCACAATATTCCAGTCCAATTGTATTCTATCTAAAAAAGAGAATCTACAAAAGTTTCCCCCCAATTTTTTGCATCCCTTCTGTTCTTGACTTCATGGGTTTGTTTATATAAGATCATTTTAATTTGAAATAATCATAATTATTCATTTTACATTTGAACAATGTTCATGCTTTATAAGATGAATTGAAATCTGATACTTCTGAATCTTCTTCCTTTTTTTCCTTTTTTTTTCCCCCCCTGAGGCTGGGGTTAAGTGACTTGCCCAGGGTCATACAGCTAGGAAGTGTTAAGTGTCTGAAACTTGAATTTGGGTCCTCCTGAATTCAAGGCTGGTGCTCTATCCACTGTACCACCTAGCTGCCCCCCTTTTTTTCCTCTTAAGTTCCTGACCTTTTGTTCTTGTAAATAAACTTTGCTGTTATTTTTTCTAACTCAGTAAGATATTTTGAAATAATTTAATTAGAATAATGTTAGAGTCAGGGGCAGATCTCAAGGGCAGAGTATAAGAGGCACTCAGAGGCTTATTCTTCCTGAGCCTGATAACAGGGCATTCGAGGTATTGAGTAAACCTCATTAATGAAGAAAAGCCTCCTTAGCAAGAGCTGATCATGCTCAAACTCGTGCACTCTTAGTCATGTGACCAGAGGACTATAAAAAGGGGGTTGCAGAAGGCAGGGGAGGGAATTTGAGGGAATTCCAGAAGGGAAGGAAGAACTCTGGAGGGAAGGTTAGAGGGAATTCTATGTAAAGAGTTAGAATAAAGACCTGTTGCCACATACTTGAGTGACTTGAGTGTTCTGTGGTGAAACCTCTAAAGAGGTAGCTCTCTGATTGAAATAATCAGAGCCAAGGTGTCCAAAGACCTGGTGAAGGTAAGAGCCAGTTGACTCCCACTGAGGTAAGCAGCTGGGGGTTAATGGAATAGCATTACATAAATAGATTAATTAGGTAAAATTGTAATTTTAAAAATTATTTTGCCTTGACCTATTTATGAACCATAAATATTGCTTCGGTTATTTAGATCTGACTTATTTGCATCCAAATTGTCTTATGTTTATATTCATATAGAATCTGTGTCTCTTTTGGTAGGTATATTTTCAGATATTTCATATTGCCTATTTAGTTTAAATGGCCTAAAACACCATTGAATAATATGGCTAAAACACAGTGTAATTTCTCTATTTTTCTCTTTTGATTAAATATATTTTAGCTTTAATTTTGTCTAGAATCACGATTAGGATCCTTGCTTTTTATGTAATAAATTTCATTCATGACCTTTATTTTATGCTTGTGTGTATCACTCGTTTTTATAATATTTCCTATTGTTGAATTCAAAATTTTAATCAGTTTACATTTTATGGGTAAATTAATCCCATTCACATTCTAAGCTATAATTACTTGTTGTATGTATTCCTCCTTCATATTTTTTCTTCATTATTCTTTTCATCTTATTCTTAGCCTTTCTCACCCCTCTGCTTTACTTCTATCTGCCACCCTGTCCTCCTTTTCCTTAAATTACCCATTCCCCCAAGGATCCCTCCCTTATCCTCTCTCCCATGATATCCCCTTGCCTTCTTTTTTTTCTATATTTAGAAAAATTTTATCCAGACAAACATGTTGTTCCCTCTTTAACCCATTCCCAATGAGAGTAAGATTTCAACACTACCTGCTCTCCCCCTAACTTCTGTATCAATTATTCCTTTTTTCCATTCCTTTATGTAAGATAATTCTTTCTTTTTATCTCTGCATATTCAATTTGTTTTAGAATCACACCATTATTCTCAGCTCGGCCCATTCTTTCAAACCATTCAAATAAAAATTACAGTCATAAAAGAACTGATATTTTAATATAGAAGAAATAAATGAATTGACTTTATTGAATCTTATAATTATCCTTGATGGTTGTATTTCACCTGGATGTTATATGTTAAATTTTCCTCTAAATTTTGCTGTTTTTGTCATAAATAAGGATCTTTCAGTTCATTAAATGTCAGTTTTTTCCATTAAGGATTATATTTAATTTTATTGGGTATGCTACCTTTGATCATAGCCTCAGCTCTTTTGCTGTACAATATATAGTATCCAAGATCTATGGTCTTTCAAGTAGTTGCTTGGTCATATATAAACAATGTTTTAAGAATGACTTTGAACAAATAAATTACTTTGATTATTATAAATAGACAAATTAACTTTAAAACACATCTGAAGAAAGACAATATCTTCACTCAGAGAAAGAGCTGATAAATTAGTATGTAAAGGATAATTTTACATGTATATATTTATTTGTACCCAATGGTAGCCATCTAAGTTAAAAGCTAGGGAATCAAATGAAGATATAAATAAACAAATAAATAAATAAAGGTGGCAGAGCAGGAAAAGAAAAAAAAAAAGGAAATTTACATGATCACTTTACTGTATATTTAAAAGGAATGGTAAGTTGTATATGTAAGATTTGCAGTTTTGTGTGCAATGATGCCACCCCGAGGTCCTTTCTCTCCTCACACCCCACCTTGGACACCAATTACTGGGAACCAAAAGGAAATGGAACTAGGCTACTGAACCTCATGCTTTAGGACCAAGGAAAGGCTTGTGAAGGAGGCAGCTCCTCAAACCAAGGCCAAAAGAGGCCACCATATTGATAGACATGTCTAGATTTCACCTGGCTTCAAAGGCCCTGAGAAATGAAGAGAATGCCCTTTCAAACAATCAAGAAGGTTTTCCTCTTTGGAAAATAGAACAACTCAAGAAAACAAGTGCCAGGGTTCCTCCACATGGTGCAAGGATCCAAAACCCTCTCTCTCCTTGGACTCCATCTCCTTAAGCACCTCTTCACGTCCCAAATCTGCTTCTCCCTTCTCAAGCTCTTACCATCAATTGCCTAGAGGAATTAAAAAAAATGCCCAAAATGATATGTTGATATCTCTCAAGACTGTAGCTTCTAAAGCAATATTTTCTTGGGAGCATTTTCATACATTTGCTTCCCACACACTCACACACACCCAAACTGTTTTCACCCTCTTTCCTTTATCATTTTGAGTTCCCAATTCCCTTCTTCCCTCCACTCATACCATCAAGATGCCAAGAAACTTGATACAATTTGGCTATGTGGGTTTCGGTATAACAGACTTCCATCTTAGGAAAGACAATACATACTCTCCTCTGTCCCACCAGACCTAAAATCCCATGGCAAATATCAACAGTGAAATCAAGTTTGCTTGCTTCCACCTCCATCCTGATTTCATTCCTTTTTTCTCTGGCACTGGAAAGCCATCATTTTTCCTCCTAATAAATCCTCCAAAATTCACTTGAGTCCTTGACATGCTGTGAGAAGAGCTCTTTCAGTCACAACTGATCATCCTACAACATTGCTATTACTGTGTACACTGCTCCTGGAGTCCTGGGGTCTCCTGTCTCCTTTAACCTTATTCCAGGAAGTCCTTCCAGGTTTCTCTGCAAGCATCCTGCTCATCATTTCTTCAAGCACAATGGTATTCCATCACACGCCATCTTCGACCCAACTCATTCAGCTGCTGCTCAGTGTTTCATCACTCCCTCGATGTTCCATCCTTTGCTATCATGAAAAGAGCCACTAGTGGTGTTTTCCTCCATCTAGAGGCTTTTTCTCTTTGTGGCCAGAAGGGACAGTTGGGGTGAGGTGGCAGATTTCTCTAGGATACAAACCCAGCAGCTGTATGGCTGGATCAAGGGGGTTGGCATAGTGTGACATTCCTTGGGCCCCAGTTCCCCCTTGATATTCTCCATTAGGGCATCAGTTCCCAACTCCACCCATGGAGTTTTCACATCCCTGTTTTCCCACATCCCCCAAAACACTGGTCCTCCTTTATCCTTTCTCATCTTTTGGCTTATCTGATAGCTCTGAGGTGGGGTCCTCAGAGTTGTTTTCATTGACATTCATCTACAGACTACAGATTTAGAGCTTTGGTTCTTAGGAACAGAGAGAACTCTAGGTTAGGTCTTCAATTGAAAACTCCCTGTTCATCTCTTGGACCATGTATCAGGTGGTAGATGACTGACTCATCTCATTGGTCCTTTGACTCCCTTCTCTATCTCAGAATTAAGACCTTGATGAGAGAAGACTGCTGCCTCATGTTTTCCACTGTTGTGATGACTAACTCTATTTCCCTCCATGCTATTTGCCTTGCTTCTCCTGCTCTCCCTTTGGTCACTCTGTCCATCTCAAAAGTGCTTTTCTTTTCATCAGCACCTGGAAGCCTAATCCCACCTCTGCCCCAAGCCCTGACTCTTCTTTGCCCCTTCCATTCTGACTTGCCCTATTTTTATACTCAACACAGAGTGTCCATCAATCCACCTTGAGCCATGTCCTTATGGACATGGAGTAAAGCACAACCCTTGCGCACCTTCTCCCTGTAATGCATCACTGTTGTGCACCATCTCTCCATCTTCCCTACCACCCTTGAAGCTCTTTTGCTCTTGCATGCCTCTAGATCATGAGTTCTTTTAGCCCAATCTACCATTTGTCTCACAGATTCATTTGATTGTGAGATATTATCATCTAAATTTATAAAGAAATAAGCAGGTATGGTTATAGGATAGGTAAATGGTGATAAGGAAAGTACTTTTAGAGGTTGGTGTAGGTTAAGTGACAGGAAAATAATGTTGTGGATAGAAATAAATCCAAGAGGAGAGGAATGATGTGATAGGGATAGAAACATAATAAGGAAAAATAGGAAGGAGAAAAATGCACAAATAATTGTAGCTTAGAACATGAATGGGACAGATCTTGAACTATAATATAAGGGAGAGAACTGTTGAAGTGTAAAAAGGATAATTTTGATTATTTAAAGTTGAAACCTTCTTATATAAATAAAAACCTATGCAGCCAAGAATAGAAAGAATACAGAAAATGTGGGGAAACTTTCATAGATAGTTTCTTAGATAGGGTATAATTGGTTTGGAATACTCTGTGGTACAGAATGTGATTAACTGGTTGATTTAGAAAAAAATTGGAAAAATTTGGACCTATGAAAGAAGATGTTATCCATTTTCAGAGAAACAAATGACAGGGGAAATAAATGCATACATGTATTCTACATGTGTGTGTATGGATGTATATTTGTGTATATTTATAGATATCTTTGTATATGTAGTGTGTGTGTGTGTGTGTGTGTGTGTGTGTGTGCTTAATTGTAGCCTTCTTTATCATGGAAGGGGGAAGGAACAGGGAAAAATAAAGTAGAAAGTTCAAAGCAAAGAACAAAGAAAACCAGAAAGAAAAGCTGGTCATCTTTGAAAACAATATGCAGCATTTATTATACAGTTTTTCTTGAAATGAAAATTTATTGTTTTACATTGAATTTTTTCTTATTGTCTGCTATGTACATGGCAATGTTTCTTTTTCCTTTCTCTTTTGTGTTTACATTTAAAATAAAAAAAATTTAAGGGGAAGGGAAGAGTCAGCAGCTTGGTAATGAAGGCACCAAAAAAAAAAACCTGAAGAAAATAATGCCTTAAAAAACCAGAATTGGGCAAATGGTAAAAAGAGACGTATAAATATCCAACGAAAAGAAAGTTTTTAAAAAACAGAATTGACTAAATGGGAAAAAACTACACAAAAGTTAACTGAAGAAAAGAACCCCTTAATGAAAAAGTAGGATTGTTCAAATGGAAAAGAAGGTACAAAAGCACATTGCAGAAAATGATTCCTTCAAAACTGAAATTAAGCAAGTGGAAGTTTATGAGACATTGAGAAACAATAAAGCAAAATCAAAAGGCAAAACAGAAAAAAATATAAAATATTTCATTGGAAAAAGAAATAACTTGGAAAATATATCCAGGAAAGTAAATTAAGAATTGTTGGACTACCTGAAAGCCATGATCAAAAAAGAGCCTAGAATTACCTTTCAAGAAATTATCAAGGAAAACTTCCCTGATGTCCTAGAATCAGATGCTAAAATCTAAATTGAAAACTTTCACTAGTCATTTCCTGAAAGCAATTTTAAAATTAAAACTCCCCGGGAATATTATAGCCAAGGTCAAACATAAAATACTTCAGGGAACCAAAAAGAAACAACTCAAATATCTCAGATATATAGTCACAACACACAAGATTTACCATTTTCTTCATTAAAGGATCAGAGGACTTGAATTATGGTATTCTAGAGTACAAACGAGTAACAATTACAACCAAGAAATCCCTAACCAGTGAGACTGAGTATAATATTTCAAGGGGAAATGGACATTTAATGAAATAAAGGATTTTCCTGCATTCCTGCAACCTGAATAGAAAATTTTACCTTCAAATTCAAGTTTTGAGAGAAGAATAAAAAAGTAAACAAAAAAGAAGTCATAAAGGATTCAATAAGGTTAAATAATTTGCTTTCCTACATGGAAAAATTATACTTGTAACTCCTAAAAACTTTCTCATTATTAGGGAAGCTAGAAGGAGTAAACTAGACAGAGGGAGTGGATTGCATTGAATATGATGGGATCATTATTTTTTTATTTAAATTAAATTAGGTGAGGATGAGGAATGTACTGGGAGAAAAGGAAAGGAAGGAGTAGAAAGGAATAAACTATGTGACATAAAAGAGGTACAAAAGAACTTTTTCAAGGGAGGAGAAAATAAGGATGATGAGGGGAACAAGTGAACATTAGTCTCATAGGAATTTATTCGAAGAGGTCAAATGATGCGAACATGGAGTTTTCAGACAAAATAATCAAAACTATCTATAGTTATATGAAAGAATGTTTTAAATCACTATTGATTAGAGAATTGCAAATTAAAACAACTCTGCTCTATCATCCCATATCAATCAGATTGATTAATATGAAAAAAGAAAAATGACAAATGTTGGAAGGGATGTAAGGAAACTGAGACACTAATGCTTTGTTGGTGAAGTGGTCTACTGATTCAATCATTATTTGAAGCAGTTTGACATAGTTCTAACCTTTCTCTCTTTTCTTCCAGTGCATTACTCATCCTCAATTTAATTTTTTTAAGATAAATGTTCCACACTGGGAAATGAGTGTAAACTGTTTTCATTTTTGTTTTTCTTCCCAGGTTATTTTTATCTTCTGAATCCAATTCTTCCTGTGCAACAAGAAATTCACTTCTGCACACATATGGTGTATCTAGGATATACTATAATATATTTAACATGTATAAGACTGCAATGGAACACAAATAAGTTCAAGGGATAATGTTGTAAAAAAAAATTACCCATGCATATGTAATATCAAAAAAAGTTATAATTATAATTTTTTAATTGGTAATTAATTATATAATTTTTTTAAAAAGATAAATGTTCCATCATATATTTTTCAATGCATACCAATGCCCTCTGTCTATGATCACTCCTTCTACCTGCTCGAATAATGAGAAAGTTTTTAGAAGTTGCAGATAGAGTTTTTTCATGCAGGAATGTAAATAATTTATAACTTCTCTTTTGTTTTCCTTTCTATTCTTCACTTGAATCTTGTATTTGAAAGCAAAATTTTTTATTCATGTCAGGTCTTTTCATCAGGAATGCTAGAAAATTCTCTATTTCATTAAATATCCATTTCCCCTGAAAGATTATATTCAGTTTTCCCGGTTAGGTATTTCTTTATTGTAATTGTAGCTTTTTTGCACTCTGAAATTATGCCAAACTGCTTCAAAGAATGCTTGAATCAGTTGAGCATTTATCTAACAAGGATATGTCCAAGCATTATGACTATTCGGTCTATATCCCAAACAGATAAAATGAAAAATGAAAAAACCCTATATATAGAAATATATTTATAGTAATTATTTTCGTTGTGGCAAATAATTGAACTTTGAAGGAGTCCCCTTCAATAGGGGAATGGCCAAAAAAAGTGGTGTATGTAAGATTGTAATGAAATACTGTTATACTATAAGAAATGATGAGCAGAATGCTTTCAGGAAAAAAAAAACTAAAAATATATAAAGTGAAATGAGCAGAACCAAGAGACGATTGTATACAGTAGCAGCAATATTGTGTGATAATTAACTGTAAATGACAGTGATTCTCAGGAACACAATGATTCAGATAATTCTGAAGGATTTATGATGAAAAATGCTATTTCTAGAGCAAGAACTTGTGGAGTCTAAATGCAGATTGAAGCATACTTTTTTAACTTTTTTATTTATTTTGGGTGGGTTTTGTCTGTGTTTTCTTTCACAATATGACTAACATGTAAATATGTGGATAAATCTTTTCTAGAAGACTAACATGTCTGGAAGACAACTTGATCTGACAAGCACTAGAGCCTCAAATCTCAATACAATTCTGGCTATCACTCTGGAAAGCACAAATCTTCTCTTCTGACCTTTACTCATTTTTTTAAAAAAATAGTTTTCAACTTTTCTTAACTTCAGCATCTTGGAAAGTTTGATTACCCATAGGAACTTGGCCAGGATCTTAATTCCAAAATTTTATTTTTTACCAAGTAAAGTGGGCTAGCTAAATTAAAAACCCTAGATTTGAATCAGATTTTTTTTTGACTGGGGCAATTGTGGTTAAGTGACTTGCCCAGGGTCACACAGCTAGGAAGTGTTAAGTGTTTGAAACCAGATTTGAATTCAGGTCCTCTTGACTTCAGAATTGGTGCAGTATCCACTGTGCCACCTAGCTGCCCCTTTAATAAGATTCTAATCTTAACTTGTTATATATAGGATTTGTCAGTTTCAAAATATGGGTTTTAATCATGAGTAAACTTTCTCTGTGGAACCTATATTGGGTTCTCCATTCTGTGACCCTTTCTGCCTCAGTCATTAATCAATGTTAGTCCTTCAAAAGCTTTGCCTGTCCTGACGGATATATGTAAAATCCTTGCAATCAGGAACTTTCATAGCTGAGCACTACTTGTGCCCACCTCTATACAAAAGGGTATCTGATCTGGGTATTCAGGGGAATGGTATATCACAAATCCTTTCCCATGTCCTGGTGTTCTCTTCAATGAGTCACAGGTCATGGAGAGTAGCCATAGGAGGAGACTTTTTTTTTTTTCCTGAAGGAAAAAATGATGGGACAGATAACTGTCCTCAGAGTCAATATGACCTAGATTCAAATACAATCTCTGAAATATACTGTCCATGGTCCTGAACAATTTTTTTAACCTCTTAATATCCCAGCAATTTGCAGGGAATGTGCTGGTCTGCATGGGTAAATGGATTTTGTTGATGAGTTTTCTACACCAAAAAAAAAATCATCCCAGGTTCCCTAGAGACCAACATGCTGGTTGCATCCCACCTTATTGGGAAAGATTATAAGGGAAGTAGGTGTCTTTCATTGAGTGATATAGCCCATTTCTCTACAAATAGATACATAGCTAGCATAATTGATAGGATCCTACCCTCCAATCCAATGATCACAAAGGAGCTACACCATGTCCTGCATACATTTAATAACTTGTGGATCATAAAAAAAAATGTTTGCAACAGCTTTTTTTGTGGTAATAGAACTGAAAATTGAGTTAGTGTCCTTTGATTGGGGAATGGCTTTATAAATTATAGTATTTCTATAAGAAATGAACAGATTTATTTCAGAAAATCCTGGAAAGACTTATATGAACTGATGAGTGAAGTGAGCAAAACCAGGAAAACATTATACACAGCAACACTAAGATTGTATGATGATCAATTATGATACTTAGCTTTTCTCAATAATTCAGTGATCCAAAGCAATTCCAATAAACTTTGGATGGAAAATGCAAACAATTAAAGAACTATGGACCCTGAATGTGAAATAAAACATACTATTTTGACCTTTTTTCTCATGGTTTTTGCCTCATTCTGATTTTTCTATTCCAACATTTCTCGTGTTAAAAATAAATGTACACATATAATTGATATGAGATTGTTTGCTAGCATAGGACAATTAGGGAGAGGAGAAAAATTGGAATTCAAAATCTTACAAAAATGAATGTTGAAAACCATATATGTAATTGGAAAAGTATACTATTAAAATTTTCAAAATAACTTATGGTTGGATATAGTACAAGTCTGATGTGTTTCTCAGATGTCTTTGTTCTCTTGAGAATAAAGTAAGGTTATTCCTAGATGCTACCATCAGTCATACAAGACCTAGAATTCTGGACAGGTTTAGGGATCTCCTACATGATTACCTTTGCCTCTTGGAAACCAGAAATGTGGGCACACAAAGCCATGAATTAATTCCGCAGGTACCTTCAATGACATACCTGTCGGTGAGCCTTCTAGAATTAGGTTTAAGGCAATTATGTTTCTATTGTTTTCTCAACTCTAGAATCAACTTGAGGGGAGCTATGGTTGGGGATGGAGTGAGTTATGTAAGTGCATCATAAAATTCTGGGATCGATATAGATGTATTAGTTATAGACACATCAGTTTGAAAGTCTTGAATCAGTTACAAGTTGTTTGTTTCTTATATTTCAGTTTTTGCATGAGATGAGATTTAGTAGACTTGGAATTGGTAAAAATGAAAATATCCATGCATGCTTCTGTGTGGAGCTTTGAGAGTTTCAGTGATATATTTGGAACTTGCTAGAATAAGTGGTAGAACACTTTGGATAGGGATGGCCTGAAACTTGGCTTCTGGAGTGCCCTTCTTCCCCACCTTTTTCTATACTCCATGATACAGATTATCATGGAATGAACAATGAGATTAAGACTGAAAGATGGCATTCCATTTCATGATATCTATTTGAACTGTAGATTTCTAAGCCATTATACGTGTTTGATTTGTAACGCTGGCTCCAGAAGTCTGAATGGATAGATCCTCTGTAGGGGTTAGAAAAATTAAGGATGAGAAGACATATAAGGTGTGTAACTCAAGAGAGCTCTCAAAAAAGACTCTCTAAAAGCAGGAATTATTTCATTTTGGTCTTTGTGTTCTCATTGACAGGCACACACTAGGTATATAATGCTTGCTGATCAAATTAATATCTATCAAGAAAGGGAATACCCACATTTAAGTAATCATGAATATAATTTTGATGCCTAATTATCCCAAATCTGTTAAGGAGCAGGTCAATTCTCCATGAGCCTCCACAGCTGTAGATCATAGCATCTGAAGGAGTTGCAGGGCAGCTTTAGCTGACAGGTGCTGCTTAGATTGGGAATGAGATAAATTGGAGGCAGAGGGAAGAGGAGAGAGATCAGACAACACAACGGGGCCTCTCAGTGGAGAGGTCAGAGAACAGCAACTGCCTCTCAGTCTCCTTGTGTCATCCTTTCTCACAAGAGGAGATCCATTCTGGGTTGGATCTTCAGCAGCCACTGTCAGGTGTATTCCAACAGCTCCTGTGTATTCTAAAAACAAATCCTTACCTTCTACAAGCAGCATTCACTTTTTCATAAAATTATGTTTAGAGCTGGGTAGGACTTTGGCTTTCAAGTCCAACCCCCTCATTTTACAGATGAAGAGACTGAAGCACAGAGATAGTGACTTTTGTCTAGGGTAACAAAGCTTTTGGTCATTTCCTGTTGTGTACCATTCTTTGACTCCTTTTGGGATTTTCTTGGCAAATAACTGAAGAAATCATTTATCATTTTCTTTTCCAGCTCGTTTTACAGATGAGGAAGCTAAACCAATGTTAAGTGACTTATCCAGAGTCACACAGGTAGAATCTGAGGCCATATTTGAACTCAGGTCTTCCTGACTGTAGAGACGGCATTCTTAATCACTGCATCACGACTTTCCACCGAAGTTGGATTTGAAATGGGATTTCAAGCCAGATCTTTCTGACCAAAAGTCCAATGCCTTGTAGAACAAGCTCTCTGATGTTATTCTTGCTATCTCCCCTTTTCCTGCCCCACCCTCTTTATTCCTTTCTCTGAACACTTTTATTAATAAAGCTCAACATGTTTCCCTCACCCTTGCACCTCCCACCTTTCTCTCCCCCAACCCTCGTTCCTTTCCCACAAATCCTCCCCAACCCTCGATTCCAGCCCCCTCACCACCAAAATGTAATTGTGTGTATGTGTGTGTATATATATTCAAATATATGTATGTGTTTATATACATATATGTGCATATATATATACATATATATATATGGCACAGCACCCAAAACTCAAAGAGCCCAAGGTCAGATATCTGGGAGTCTTTTCATTGCTCATGCATCTTGTCCCTGACCAGAACAGCTCTATTAACGGTTTATTGAAGTATCAGAATAAATAGGGACATGCATATCTATATATATATACAAACATTTGGTGCCCAGAAGGCCCAAGAGTCCTAGCTGCTCTGATCAGATCATGTAGCCATAGCGCCTTGCAATTTCCAAGTCTTTTTCCCGCTCAATGAAAAACTGCAGCTTGCCCAAGGAGGTATATTTGGCGGCATTCTCTCGCTCCCGCTGAGCTTGCCTCTTCATGGCTTCTCGCTCAGGCCTCTGCTCTTTGGTGATAGGCTTTGACATCACAGGCTCAGGGACATTAGGCTTCCTCCACGGGATTGGCTGAAAGCAGAAATCTTGAGGTTGGAACTGAGCCTGAGGCTGCGGCTGGGTCATAACCACCACAGCCTGTTTGGAGGAGCTGCTGGTAGCCGACTCTGGGGAGATGGACAGGACCAAGTGGCTCGGGAGACACGGCTGCAGCTGGGGAGAAGGGCAAGGTGCCGATTTCAGAAGCATGGGCCTAGGAGGAGCCGACTGAGGTGGTACAGCCGACACGGGCCGGGCAGGGTTGGAGGGACCGGGCTGAGCCGGATTGCCCAGACGGGCGGGGTTGGTGGTAGAAAGACGGTGGGGAGCCAAAGGCTGTGGTTTTCGAGGAATAGGCCGAGTCAAAGGCCTATCTAAGGTCGGAAAAGGCAAAGGCACCAACTTGACTTTCCCAGGAGGTGGTGGCTTGGTGTGGGATGGAGATGGACACTGGTTCTCAGCACTGCCCTCCGGTTTCCGAACTTTGGCTTTGGCAGCTGCAAGGAGACTGACTGGGGTTTTCATAGGACCTTGGCCTTCCACTGGGGCTTCCAGCCACTGTTTGATCCCTGGAGTTGGCTGGGGGACTTGGACAGGGCCAGCCATCTTATCGTTCTTCTTGCCCAGGGCATGAAACACCTGAACTGACTCCAGCATGTGCATGCCCAGGAAGCTCCGGGGCTTCTTAAAGGCCTCTTGACTGAGCTCAGGATGGTTCTTCTTGCGTTTCATCTTGGGAAGGGCTGGCTTCTCCTCCGGCTTAGCTCGACCCCCAGGAGGCTCATTCCCTTCCACTTTCTCATAACAGGTGTCTCCGGTTCCCTCCATTTTCTCCTGGCTGGGGCATTTGGTCTTGCTGGTCCTGCTGCTCGGGGCTTTTCGAGACTTGCCACTGGTCGATTTTGCCATTTCCAGGGGAGAAAACTCATTGGCCACAGAACCAGAGATAGCTGCCATATCCCCAGCAAGCAGGCAGTCGGGGTTTCTTGGCAAGACTTTGGCTGGCAGAACAGTGGCCATCAGCTCGGGAACTTTACGTTTTGTTTTCTTGGTAGGGTCTGAAGGCTCCTTGCCTGTACACGGCTTTCCTTGCACCCGGACCACTTTGGCTGTTTTGACTACTTTGGGTTTGGTGGCCCTGAGACCTTTGGGCTGGTCAACCTCCTTCAAAGGAGAGAGGAGACGGGGAAGGCGGAAATCCTCCACCAGTTTGTTGATATCAGTAAGACTGGGAATGGGCTCCATCCCATTCTCTAGTGCCTCTTGGTCACCAAGACTCAGGCCATTCTTCACCAGATGGCATTCCCTTGGACTAGTACTTTCTTTAAGAGCATCAGGGCAGAGAGGATCGATGCAAGCCAGAAGCTGGTTAATATCAGGGATCTCCAAGGGAAGGAGTGGAGGATCCTGTATTTCCAAAGGGACATGGCAGGGATCCAAAGTCTGCGAGAACTTGGCCTTCACTCCCTCCACTTTCCATTTCTCCTTCTCAAGGCAGGCCAAATTCTTCTTATCCTTGTGCTCAATGTTTGGGGCAGGAGGCAGGGCGAGTAAGTTTCCTGAATTCTGGGACGGGGTTGCCAAGGAACTGTCCCCAGCAACTTCTGCCGGTGGAGTGCCCTCGAGGATCTGAAGGTTGTTTCCATTGCCCCCCCAGGACTTGGAGAGTTCCAGGGTTTGTGGCAAAGAAAACGTTCGGGCAGCAGGCTGCAGCCCCAGGGAAGTCTCCATCACTGCAAAGAAACCAAAGGGAGAATCAATACCCATTATTTTTTTTTTTTGAGGCTGGGGTTAAGTGACTTGCCCAGGGTCACACAGCTAGGAAGTGTTAAGTGTCTGAGACCAGATTTGAACTCGGGTCCTCCTGAATTCAAGGCTGGTGCTCTATCCACTGCACCACCTAGCTGCCCCAAACACCATTATTGGAGAGCCTTTCGTAAGACACAAAGAAATCCAGGACACCTCGCACAATTGCTTTTTGAAGAAATAGAAACCAGGGGTTTTTTTGTTTTGTTTTATTTTGTTTTGTTTTTTGTGTGTTGGCTCAACCTTCGGCGTTCTATGCTGTGCCTTGCTTTTCTCCTCTATAACAAGGATATGGAAATACTTATTCTCTTTGCTCCACAGGATTAGAGAGGGTGAAATGAGGGAGCTACATGACAGGGCTCTTACATGATACCCAATACTAGACCAAAGATAACACTAAATTTTTTAAAGGATATTTTTCATCCCATCTACTCCCCTGGACCAAAACTGTGTCTTGACTTGTTAAGAGTCAAATGAGTACTAAGTATCAGAGAAGAATTTGAACTCAGTCCTTCTGACTCCAAATCCAGGAGCAAAGTTACTATAATCTTCTTCATAGTTTTTTTTCAGAGTTCAGAAAACATTTTTCTGAATGTTTTCACAAAACAATGAGAAACAGTGACTCATTTTACTTACCTCCCCCAAGGGACATAATGGAAGTTTTACATCCAACTGATGACTAAGGATTCTAAAGTTCTCTCTCTCATCTTACTTTTTTCTCCTAGAATCCCTAGATTTTTTCATAGTTCAACTTAGCTGCCACCTCCTACAGGAAGCTTTTCTTGATTTCCTCAGCCTTTTTATATTTCACCCTTAAATATCCTTGTGTTTCCCTTATATATTTAAGAGGTTTCATACTCCCTTCTGTAATCAGTAGTCATGGCTTTTAATGTGAATGGAAAATAATCTCTATTCTTATCCCTTTATTAAATTTGAACCCTTTAAGTAGACTGACAAGGTGATTAAGTAACACATATTCCACCCCCAAAAAAGTTATCAATACCTCCTGGGAGAGTTTAAATAGTGGGGGAAAGTCAATAATTTGTTCAGTAAAGCAGTAGACCAACCCAATATTGAAGGATCCCAGGGTCATATCTCTGATATAGAAGCACTATGGGATAGTAAAAAAGGCAGAGAAGAGAGTTTCTATCCCTTCACTCCCACATTTGACCATGTCCCCAGACAAAAAGGATATCTAGCTGAGAGTAAAAGCAAAAACCTACCAAATGCAAATTTTAGAGTCATCCCAGAAGGGAAATTCAACACCTAGAAGCAGAGATACACCAAGGACAAATATGGACGTAGAAGTATAGTCATCTATTGAATGAAGCAGACTCAAAGACCATTATCATGTACACAAGAGAATACTATTGGTTATGGATTCAAAAGAGGACTTCCATATTCATAGTTACTCATAACCACATATTCCTTACACAAGTGACTCACTACCATTGTACTTTAAATTCATCTGATTCTCTCCCTGAATTTCTATGCCCCACACTTTGAGATAAAAAAGTCTTATATCAGTAGTTTCTACTATACTTTTACTAGAAGCTAATTACATCCTACTGACTGATTATGAAAAGGTATCACAACAGTGGGGGCTCGTGAGCAGAGTTACTATAATCTCAGCACCTCGGGTTTATCTCCATAATTCCAAAATGGAGTCTGGACATCCAGTCCAGCCATGTCATTGGGAGTTGAATAAGTACCCCCCAGGGGAGATGCTGTACTTTTATATGTATATGTTGTCTCTCCTGATATAAAATAAGTTCCTTGAGGACAAGAACCATTTCATAGGTATATTTGTATCTAAAGAGCTTACTGCACATTTAAGAAATAATTTCTATTGATTAGATAGAACTTTACTAACTTGAATTCAAGACCCAAAGCCCAGCATAATTAGGAAAAGAAAAATTAATGACCAATAGGGCAATCGGATAATAGTGCTCTTGCTTGGGGGCAGCTAGGTGGCACAGTGGATAGAGCACCAGCCCTCAATTCAGGAGGACCTGAGTTCTAATCTGGTCTTAGACATAACACGTCCTAGCTGTGTGACCCTGGGCAAGTCACTTAACCCCAGCCTCAGAGGGTTGGGGGGGAATAGTGCTCTTGCTTGAGGTACTGGAATTAAAGGGTATTTCCTTCCATCTAAGCTCCTAAATATGCTAAAGTAGCAAGACAAGTTGATCCCAGGAAGACAATCTCAATGTGAACAGCAAAGGACAATGGCTGTCCAATTTTATAAAATTATTAAGATGAGAAAAGTCTTAAGGACCTTTTTTCCAACCCCTTCATTTTCACAGATGAGAGAAGAGAAACCCAGAGAAATTAGGAGACTTTCCCAAAGTCTTGAAGATAGACTTACAGTGGAAAAGAGATTAATCCCATGTTGGCGCCTCCCTCTGATGTTGACCTCCTTACCTTTCCTCTCTTTGTACAATACTCACCTTGGAAACCTGAATCTTTGACTGGTTGGGCCCGAACGGGGTAATACAGGCCTGAGGTGGAGACAGGTGGTCGGGATCCAGGGGGCTGGACTTCTTTGAGAACCATCACCATCTCTGGCTGAGATGCCACTGGTACCGAAGGGGTCCTACCTCCCTTGTAAGACACAGATCCATAGGACTGCATGCAAGGGCCAAGTTCACCCGTGAGGAGGGGCCCCAGGGTTCCTTGATTGTAATAATAAACTTGGCTTCCATTCTGGTAAGGGACAGACACATTGTTGGGCCCCTGACTTGGCATTTGTGGGGAAGCCCCCTGCTGCACAAGGCTGGCTGACAGTTGTGGGTAGAGAGGTACCACGGTATTGGCATCTGCAGCTTTATCATACTGGGCTGGGGCCGGTATCGAGGACGTTGGCGTGTCCTGGCCGATGACTGTCACAGTGAAGTCTCCAAGTGATGGCTTCTCCCCACTACTTCCAGACATGTCCCACTCGTATATGCCTGGGTAGGAGGAAGCGGCTGGAGTGGAAATCTGGCCCTGTCCAGGGACCCCAGACAGGATGGTGGTGCTGGAGTGCTGGTAGAGATAAGTACTGCCCATGAGTGGGGGGAAAGGCACGCCAGAGGCCGAGGGCAGGAGCCAGGCAGAGCCGATGGCTGGGGCCGAGACTCTGGAGAAGTTGCAGAGGTTGCCAGTGCTGTTCACCACTGGGAAGGAGAGGTGCAGAGGATTAGGGGTCCCAAGCATGGATGGATTTTGGAAGTTTTCTGAAGGAAACAAGAGAAGAAAAGCTGCAAATAAGACCATAGACACAGCCACCCAAACCAGAACTTCCTAACTAAAAAAGCTGTTCTTGGTCATCATTGTGCCAGGGACACAGTTCAAAAAAGTCTGTTGTTAAAATTTTCAATTTAAGTATCAGAAATGCTGCAAATCAGGTCTTGGTTTATTATCTCGTTTATTGTCTAGGTTTAAGAAAATTATGGAGAACATATTAATAGTAAAATTGTTTCCACTATATATTTCCCCTCAAGGAACTGACTGTTAAATATTTATCAGGATATCACTGGTTAGGGGAAAAAAAAGGTCCTGTGATATAACCTTCTTTGTAATAGATAAACTGAGGCTAGAGAAGTTAATCTCCTGGCCGGGTCTCTTAGGTAGCATTGGAATAAGGATTTGAACCCAAGTCTTCAATTTTCCAAATCAATAAGCATTTATTAAGCAACTATTAAGTACCAAGTACTGTACTATGTACTTGGGACACAAAAGCATAAATGAAATAATCATTCCAATCAAGTTATTTATGTTCTGCTAGGACCTTAATACCATAATGAATTAGATGGGACCATAAAGATTCTGCTCAATGAAATGTAAGCTCCTAGAGGGTCATGAACTCTTTCAATTCTGTCATTCTATCCCCTAAATCCTAGGATAGGGCCTTCCTTACAGCCAGTGGTTACTTAATAAAGTTTATTAAATTAACCCTTATCTCAACCCATTCTAATTTAAAAAAAAAAAAACTGAAGCCAAGAATGATTTTTGATGTCAGTAGCAGGACTAAGAATGAACCCAGAATCTTCTCCTTCTAGTTCAAGATACTCTACTACATCAACTGAATCTTTGAGGAAACATTACTTTCTGACGAGAAATTAGCTGTGTATATTTATGCGTGTGTGAGTATGCATGTGTCTATATGTATAGGTGATAGTTGTCATCTTTTGTCCTTAGAGAGAATCAAAATAACATCATTATGCTACAGTCGAGTTACAATGTGTTTGTATGTGGCTGATCAGACCAGAAAGAGCTCAGAATTCAAATAGTCCCTATGAACATATGGGATGACATCTCTAACTTTGCACATCTCATGTTTCTTCTGAGCTAATTCTGCTTTGCTCATAGATCACAGTCTCTTCTTTGATGAGGGCATTCTAGCTGGGTGGTCCTGTTTCAGTATCTTCCATGTTATACCCTCAATTCTAAAGTTCTTTTTTTTTCTTTTTTCTTTTTCTGAGGCTGGGGTTAAGTGACTTACCCAGGGTCACACAGCTAGGAAGTGTTAAGTGTCTGAGACCAGATTTGAACTCGGGTCCTCCTGAATTCAGGGCTGGTGCTCTATCCACTGCGCCATCTAGCTGCCCCCAATTCTAAAGTTCTTAAGAGAGACCTTGAAAATGAAATTTTATCAGTCCCTGTTCAGCGCCAAAATGTAATGTTCTCTTCTCTAAAAATATAATTGTTGTCTGGGAGCAGATCTCTTGGGGAGCTTCTGGAGGCAGCCTTGATTTCAGTTCAGTTCAATAATCCCAAATGCAGCCAGGAGTTAAAGTCCAGATCCTTTATTTTCTCTTTCCAAGTCTTGTCTCTTTCCTTGGGCCCAGTTAGCTTTAATAGAGGCCTGTCTCTCTCCTTGGTTCCTGAGAGCTCTCGTCTGAATGTGTCCAGCCAGAACAAAGGTGGAAGTTGGAATGAATCTTGACTCCGCCTCCGAGAATGGCATTGTGGGTTTCTGTGGGCTTGTGAATCTCCCAGAAGTCAATCCTAGTTGTGAATCTCCCAAAGCCCTGAATCTCAGTGAATCTCTGGCCCTGAGAGCTTCTTGCTTATATGCTGCACACCAATCATTTCATCACTAGGAAACCATTATTTGTTGTAGGATGAAATCAGTGCTAAATTAGATTTAACCATTGTCTCCTCAATTCCACTCAGTACTTTGTTTCAGATTCTGGTCCATAATATCTCCTTGTAGGGTCAGATCAATCATACTGAACCATGCTCAATTAGATAATTATTGTCTCTATTCATTCCAGTGACTTAGCACCTTGTAAGAATCCTAACACTAACCACCTTGTGAGCGCTTGCCATGTGTGAGTTCTCCATAAAGTAATCTTTTTGGAAAGCATTCATTTGGCATTTGAACAATGTAGCCTGCCCAATGGATTTGCCCTCTCTATAGCAGAGTTGAAATGCTCTGCAGTTAAGTTTGAGAAAGGACCTCAGTGTCCCATACCTCCTCCTGCTCACTGATCTTCAGAATCTTCCTGAGACAATTCAAACGGAAGCAATTCATTTTCCTGACATGGTGCTGGTATGCTGTCCAGGTTTCCCAGGCGTACAATAATGAGGTCATGTGTAAATGCATGTATATATGTGTATGTGTGTGAAGGCATATGTATATGTGTATGTACATATGTGTATATGTGTGTGAGTGTGAATATATGTTTATGTGCATATTGTGTGTATTGCATTATATGAATGTGTATTGTGAATATATGTGTGTATATGAAGGTATGTGTGTATGTGTATGTAAGTATGTGTATATATTTGTATTGCATATTGTGTGTATTGCATAATATGAATGTGTATTGTGAATATATGTGTGTATATGAAGGTATGTGTGTATGTGTATGTAAGTATGTGTATATATTTGTATTGCATATTGTGTGTATTGCATAATATGATCATGTATTGTGAATGTATATATGTGTTTATGTATGTATATAAAGGTGTGTGTATGTGTGTATGTGTATGTAAGTGTGTATGTATATTTGTATTGTATAGTATATATTGCATTGTATGAACTGTATTGTGGATGTGGATGTGTGTATGTAAATTGTGTATGTACATATGTGTGTATGTGAGTGTGTATGTATATTTGTATTGCATGTTGTGTATATTACATTGTATGAATGTTTACTGTGAATGTGTGTATATAAAGGTGTGTGTATATATTTATATATATGTATGTGTCTATGTGTATGTGAGTGTGTATGTATATGTGTGTGCATATTGTGTGTATGGATGTGTATTGTGAGTGTATGTATGTGTGTATGTGAATGTGCGTATATATGTTTTTGTACATATGTGTGTCTATGTGTGAGTGTATATGTATATTTGTGTATGTATATTGTGTGTATTGCATTGTATGGATGTGTATTGTGAGTATATGTACATATGTATGTGTATGTTTTATGTGAAGGTGTGTGTATGTATGTGTGTATGTGTATCTGAGTGTGAATGTATATTTGTATGTGCATATTGTGTGTATTGTGAATATGTATATGTGTGTATGTATGTGAAGGCATATGTATATGTGTATGTACATATGTGTGTGTCTATGTGTAGGTGAGTGTGAATGTATATTTTATGTGCATATTTTATGTATTGCAGTGTATGAATGTGTATTGTGAATATATGTGTGTATATGTATGTACATATGTGTATGTATGTATGTATATTTGTATTGCATATTGTGTGTATTGCATTGTATGGATGTGTATTGTGAGTGTGTATATATATATATATGTGTATGTATATATCTGAAGTTGTCTGTCTATGTGTATATACATATGTGTGTATGTGAGTGTATGTATATTTGTATGTATATATTGTGTGTATTGCATTGTATGGATGTGTATTGTGAATGTGTGTGTGAAGGTGTGTGCATGTACAAATGTGTGTATGTGTATGTGAGTGTGTATGATATTTGTGTGTGCATATTATCTGTATTGCATTATATGGATGTGTATTATGAGTGTGTATATATATGTGTATGTATGTATGTGAAGGTGTATATATGTGAGTGTGTATGAATATTTATATGTGCCTATTATGTGTATTGCATTGTATGAATGTGTATTATGAGTGTATGTATGTGAAGATGTGTGTAAATATATATATGTGTGTGTGTGTGTGAGTGTATATGTATATTTGTATGTGCATATTGTGTGTATTACATTGTATGGATGTATATGGTGAGTGTGTGTATATATGTGTATGTACGGATGTATAAAGTTGTATGTAAATGTGCATGTACACATGGGTGTATGTGAGTGTGTGTATGTATGTGTGTGTGTTTGTGTGTGTGTGTGTATATATAAGATGTGTATAAGTGAATTATTGTGTATGTATGTTTATATGTACATGTGTACTGTATTATGCATGTATATATGTGTATAGTAAATGTGTGTAACAATATGTGCATGTATATATTGTGTGTTGTGTAACATGTATGAGTGTATATTATGTGTATGGATGTAAATTGTATGCATGTATGTATATGTGTTTTATATTATAAGTATGTGTATTGCATATGGGTGTATGTGTATGTATTTATATGTGTTGCATTGCGTATGCATTGCATATGTGTGTTGTGTGTATGTGTATGTGAATGTGTGTTGCATCTATGTTTATATGTATGTATTGTGTTTATATGTGCGCTTGTGCATGTCTACCTATATGTGTATTGTGTGTTGCATTGTACACACACGTGTGTGCCATATCATGTTGTGTTGTGTGTGTTTGCATTGTGTATGTTCCTCTGTGTGTGTATATTTGCATGTACATGTACATTGTGTTATTTTATTGTAGGGTGTGATATACATATACATGTGTATCTATATTGTAAATTATTAGTGTATATTGTGTGGATTGTGTGGATATTCATGTTCATGTGAGTGTATGAATGTATGTACATGTATGCATTGTGTTGTTTTGTGTATGAGTGTTTATATATATTGTGTACCAATATGTGTGCATGTATCACTTGTGGTGTGTATGTGCACTGTGTATGAGTGTGCATATATGCATTTTGCATGTATAGGTTAATGTGTGTATATGTGTAATGTGTAGTGTATGTATGTGAGATATGCATTGTGCATGTATTCGCAAATTGTGTATGTATGTGTATGTGTTCATACATATAAGTGTGTATATATCTTTAAATGCTTCTGCATGTGCATTGTGTATGTGTATAATCCTTCATTTTGCTAGTCTCTATAATCTCAAATTAGGACAAAGTCCCAGATTATCAACCCTGGCCCAATTTGTACGTGGCCAAAAACACTCTAGAATGCAATAAGTTTGACCAGTAAGATAGTTATCCAGCCTCAGTTTCTCTGCTAGAAGACCTCCAGTGAAATAGGAGCCAAGTTAATGCTATTTGGATAAAGGCAGTCCATCTCATTATCTGACAAGCTCTAATTACTATCAAATTCTTCTGGATATGTCATCTAAATTGTTGCCTTACAATTTCTACTCACTTATCTTCACTAATAATAAGTGTGATGGAGGTTCAATATTTATCAAGCACCAACTGTGTGCAGACACATTGTGTCTTTCCTAGGTTCCTAGGGTCCTAGAAGTAACATAACTGACTCTACAGTCACAAAGCCAATAAGCATCAGAGCTAGAATCTGAACTTGGTTCCTCTTAAAGTTTCCCTGGATCTTATGGAGGAAGGGAGGAAGCAACTCTGCTCTCAGGCATCCAAAGGAGTAAATATAATTCTTTAGTCCTTTTGAGTTTATTCAGATAACTTATAATTGGGCTCACACTTTGATTTGACTAGGGTTCATAACTAAACCTGATCACTAGAACAAGGCTTCTTAACCTGGAGTTCTAGGAACTTGTTTAATTTAGTATTTTGATTATTGAATTTTAACATAATTTATTGCCTTTGCAAATCCTTTGTATTTTATTCAATAAAATATTTCTGAGGATCCCTTGGGTTTTAGTAAGAAATAAAGGAGTCCATGATATATAAAAAGATAAGAATGAATTTATGGTGTACAATGAATTTAAAGGGGGCATCCATTCCTTGCCTTCCTCAATGGAATCTTATTTTAAGTCCTTAATCAAAAGCCCAAGATTATAACTATCTTAAAAGGAATATTATCTGTTTCAAACACACACACACACACACACACACACAAACACACACACGCACACACACATACACACACACACACAAACACACACACACACACACAGACACACACACACACTCCTTGTTGCATCCCATATATTTGGCTAACTTTTCTAAACAATGAGCAAAAGCTGTTCTTTTGAAAGTGTGAAAAACATTTAATGACCCCCCCTCAAAATCATTTTGACTGGATAAAGACATCCTTGTTCAACAGAAAGAACACTAGATTTGGAGTTGAATTCAAACCCTTCCTCTTATATTTATTATTTAGGCAGTTCTCTCTATGCTTCCATGATCTATAATAGAATCAGAAATGTGAGTTGCAACTATGACAAGACAATATTGAGAGTCACAGCTTCGACTGTTACATTATATAACTGTCATCATTATTTTCTTGGTTTCATTTTCTGGAGTTCAGATAATATTACTATTATCATTATCATCATTATTATTATGTTCTTTATCTAAAGAAATAAATCCAAAAAGGGAATTTGCCCCTTTCCCTGTCATCTACTTGACATCACCAAGGAAACAGTTTATCAGCCTTGAGTGGAAGTAAACAAGAAGCCCTTCTGAAATATATTCTAATCAAACCTTAGTATATTCATTCATTTATTTTAAAAATTATTGATTGGTTATTCTTCAGAAGGCCTCATGTTTCTGTAATAGCTATAGTTCACATTTTACAATGTTTAAAGACCACAGAGCTCTTTACATAATCAGCAAAATCTTGACAACATTTCATATTTATAAAACATTTTCCCCAGAAAATCTTAGACAATGCAAATATTATTATCTGCATGTTCCAGGTGAGGAAACCAAGACTCAGAGGGAGGTGAAAGAATTTGTTCAGAGATCACACAGTTAAAAAATCTCAAGAGTCCAAGAATCCAAATCTAAATTTCCAGTACATTGACCAAAAAAAAGGCTAAGAATGGCTTTGACTTTTCCCTTCTGGGAACAAAGTTCCACATATTAATTTTTTTCCTTTTGGTTTGAAATGTTTGGTTTCTTCAACATTCCATCTTAAATCCCACCTTATCTTCTGGATTCTATCTGCCTCCCTTCATTCTAGTCTATCTCTTTTTATATTATTCTTTCCTAATTATTTTCTCTACCTCTGCAAGTCCTTTTCCTCCACTCTAAAGGAGCTAATCCAGTGCTGAACCCAAACCTCCAAGACATTTCTAAGTAGGCCCTTATTTCCCAACATTTCTCCATGGGCTTTTTCCTGTCTCTCTTCCTAGTTTTTCCAACATCAAACTTAATTTGTTGGAATTCACAGTAACTGTTAAAACTATTTCTTAATGGGACAAAATTTTTAAACTTTCTTAAATGCTTCAAGAATATATGATTTTATCAGTACAGGAGGGACAGATTACTCTTATGTGAATCCTGATTCCCTATGTTTTAACTTCTTCATGAACTTTGGTAAATGAACAAAAATTCTCACATAAAATTATTCTTATGTGAATCCTGATTAGGGAATTTTAGCTTCTTCATGAACTTTGGTAGAGGAAGAAAAATTATCACATGAGGTTCATCTCTGTATATTTAGTTGGGCTAGTTTGGGGACAATAGACATGTAGTCCAACATCCTGTCCATGATTCAAAATTCTTCTAGCTGATAGGGGATCTTAGAGCTTAAATGCCTTTTAACTAATAATTAAATAATGTTAGATTATGTCAGCTCTATGATGAGAGCGAGGAAAGAGGATGGATTAGTGAAAGAAACTTGAAATAAGCTATTCTTTAAAAAAAAATTTCTTGGTATGTTTTTAAAAAATCATCTCAAAAGCCTGTTAGAATTCTCTTCTTAGCTGACTACTGTTCTACAAAACATCTAAGAAGCCCTGATCTCATTTGTAAACATCTGTTCTCCTAATTGTTTGAATTATGCTCTTTTAAAAAATCTTCACGATGATCAAAATAATCTTTTTCCTTACCTGCCATGATTAGAGAAGAGAAAACATCAACTAAGGCCACGTGGTATGAAGAAACGACTCCTGTAGTTGTCCAGGTGACTGAAGTCAGAAAGAGCATGTGTCCAGTATGAATGTGACTGGTCACTTGCGATGGTCCAAGTTTATTTACGGGCAGCTCCATGGAAACCCTAAAGATTCCACCAGGTGGACAATAGGTTTGGCGGGAGAATGAGGTCACAAAGCCAGTCAGTTTAAAAGGATGGAGCAGCCAATGGAGAGGTCAGAATGCTGGCAGCAAATGGGGGAAAGGAAGGGTGAGAGTCCCGAGTCCTTTCTAATAAGAAGCCGACGAGCTGGGATCTTACCCTACAGAACCTCTAAGACTGGTACATGAAGAAAGGAGGGGGCCAAGGCTACTGAGAGGGACAGGCCTTTTCCCAGCCTCCTTCCACTACATCCCAAAGCACTTTTCAAATAGCATAGAAATACTAAACATATCGGTTCATTTGAAGGAAAGATTCTCTATCTAGCTAAGGACATATTGCATAAAGAAAGATGTCCTAAAAACCAGGTCTGTCACTTAGACCAATCACATGGACCTACAATTTTTTTCATTTCCAAATCAGAGCAGATATGATTTGCTCCTGTAGGATTATTTTCTGCACAGGAGGGTGCTAAACTATATTCCTGACCCTAATTCTGAGCCCCTTCCAGTTTCCAAAATTCCATGATCCTATTGATATTCATCTCTGGGAATGAGCATATATCCTAATTCCCAAGTTTCCTTTCCCTGGTCCCACTCTCCTTGAATCCTACCTTTGGGCCCACTGCGTTTCCCTAGCTTTTCTTCTCTTTCCTGACTTCATCCTAAACATTTCCCCTCCTTTTAGTCTTAGACAAGCAATCTCACCCTGCCCCATTCACCCCCTGGCTGCCCCTTCCTCTCAGCTTCTAGAGCCCTTAAGTTCCCTGATGCTTTGGGGACAATCACTCCCAGCTGCAGCAGACCCTGGAGAAATGGCCAGAATCAGGGGGTACATATCCTTTCTTCTGGTTTTCCTTCTGCTCTAGAGTTCCCCCATCTCTTCTTCTGAGTTCTCTGGCTCTTGATCCTATGACATGCTGGGCGCCTTGTCATCCCTTTTTGTGTATGGGCAGGCCATCTTGTGGGTCTTTCTTCTTTCCCTGGAGTATCCTAAAAGCCAGGGGAAGACCTGTGGTTGTCCTATTTGCCAGTTAATCACATCTCCTTCCCCACACTACCAACTGCCACCCTGGAACCTTGGGACTCTAGGGTTCCCAATATGATCCTAAGGGGGAGGTGGAATTAGTCGACAAGCATTCATTATATAACTTTTATGCACCAAGCACTGTATACTAAATATTAGGAAATGCAAAGAAAGACCAAAAATAAAAGGGGGTTCCTGCCCTCAAAGAGCCTCCATTCTTATCTTACTGGGAAATGCCAAACTTAACTTCTCTTTTTTAGGATGTTCCTGAGTCAGAACAAAGGAGAATGACCTAGAGGGTGTGCAAAGTGGAGGGAAGGGGAAGGATTGTCACCTAAGTAGGAACACTGGGATAGTTTTCCAAGCAACCCAATGACTGGACTGTTTGTCCCTTGGTTTCCAAATAGTTAGACATAACCTGCTGCAAAATTTTGCCTTAATCTAGGTAAAATCCCATCAGCCTAAGTTTCTCTATTATTAATTTTTCTAAGGCAGCACAGGATGGTCTAATAGAAGAACCTGGGTTAATAGTCTAGACATTTGGATTTTTGTTTCTGCCACTAATTAGTCATGATTTTAGTAAAATTGAAGAACCTCTCTATTTCTTCGGTTCTTTTTCTACCAAATTGGGGAAAAGAGGTGATAATACCTAAAAACTAGTCAACTTTGTGACAGGTAAAAGATGAAATAGGGGCAGCTAGGTGGCGCAGTGGATAGAGCACCAGCTCTGAATTCAGGAGGACCAGAGTTCAAATCTGGTCTCAGACACTTAACACTTCCTGGCTGTGTGACCCTGGGCAAGTCACTTAACCCCAGCCTCAGGAGAAAAAAAAAAAAAAAAAAAAAAAGATGAGATAACTAAAGAAATAAAAGTTTGAATTTCTAAGCATATGGATTTCAAGAGGGAGGCAATTGGGCTTAAGTGACTTGCCCAGGGTTACACAGCTAGTCAGTATTTGGGACAAGATTTGAACTCAGTTTCTCATGACTTCAGGGCTGGTATTGTGCCCAGTGTACCACCTAACAGCCCCACATAATGATATATTAAGGACAAAGTGGGAACAGGCCTCTCAGCTTTGGAACTGGTCTCTGAATATAGGGGTAGATACATTTTTAGGCATTAAAGATAATCAAATAAGAGCAAGTAATTAAAAGAAAACAATTAACCAGATTACAAAATGAGATAATCTGGTTTCAAGTTGTAGGAAAGATTAGGGATCTTCCAAGTTAGGAAAGGGAGGATGAACAGGTCCAAATCCCTGAAATCAAAAAAGGAGATGCTCTTCTCCCCTTAAGTGTCTACATTTAATCAGAGGAACTTGGAAACAAAAACTGATTTACCAGTACAGGGTCAGTTCTCAGTTAAGACATAGTGACCTGGGGCAGCTAGGTGGCACAGTGGATAGAGCACCAGGCATGAATTCAAATCTGGTCTCAGACACTTAACACTTCCTAGCTGTGTGGCCCTGGGCAAGTCACTTAACCCCAGACTCAGGAAAAAAAAAAAAAAAAAAAAAAGACATAGTGACCTGAGAGGTATATGAGAAAACTCCTTGCATTACTCTTCAGATGTAACTAGGTTCCTGGTCAGCAAAACCTTGGTCTCCAGGTAAAGATCTCTAAGCAATAGGTAGAGATGGTCCAGTTTCCCAGTCACACCGGGCTAGGTTCAAGCAATGCAATATTTTTTCCTTACAATTTCCACAAGACATAAATTGGACAAAATTCAATATAAAGGGAACTGAGAGAGCTCCAGAATTGAGTCACAAGATGGAGCCAATGTGGTGTACTCAATTACCATAATTAATCACTTGCTGTTCTAACCTCTTCAGCTTGACATGTGTTCTTATCAAAATCTTAGGATAGATTTATTATTTAAAAGGGTTGGGTCAGGAACACATAGAAATGAGGCAAACATGACTATGAACCAATAGAGATTTATTTTTCTAAATGTCTTGCTATGCTAATTTCCTTTTCTTTCTAATAAGAGTTGACTGGTAAATTAAGGAGCCAGGAATAGATTTCAGCCAAGAAGTCTCTCACATGTGAAGAAAGAGTTGAGTAAGGAGAGCCCTCTCTTCAGATCTTGACATTGCTACTTCCTAGCTGCATGACTTCAGGTAAATGATCTCTCTGATCTCAGTTTTCCTCATCTACAAAATGAGTGATGATGGTACTTATAATAAGTTTGTCCTTCATGGAATTATGCAATCAAATTTGAGATAATGTAAAATAAATGTTTCATATGCCTCAAAGCACTATATGGATGCCAGCTTTATTATTCTACGACGTCGTGGCCAAGATAAACAGAAGTGCACATGCATGATGGTACTTAGTAGATTGATTGAACCCAATGGTTTAAAAAATTTATATCAGGGTAAAAAAGATCTCTAGTGGAAAGGATCCCACATAATTAGAATATGTCTTGGGGAATGAAATTTTGAAGAATTCTCTCCCAAAATGTAAAGTCCTTGGGGACAGAGGCTTAACCTCTCATTTTTGTATTGTTGCTGCCTAGGTAGTGCTTCTTGAATTGATTTACCAATGAGTTGGTGGTAGATAGAGAGATGTGAATGGATGCTTATTGGATCTCCAAATAAAAGGAAGCTGGAAAAGACGGGTAAGTAAGGGAAAAGATAAGTAATAATGTGGATAGCTTGCAGTTTTTCAAGACTTTCTATCAACCAGACTATTTAAACGTGGACAAATTGTTTATGGGTTTATTTTACATGGGAAATGTACTATATGTTTAAGATTCATCAACAATAGAGTAGATCAAAAGAAAGAGGTAGAGTTAAGATAAAAGTAGCAGTCATGTCATACAAATGAGGTACAAAGGAAGAATAGACATAGAGGCAATAGAGGAGGGAGCAGAATTTAGAGTCAGCAAGGATAGGAAAGACATATCTGTCTGTGGGATATGTCTCTGTGTGTATGTATGTATATATCTACATATGTATACATAAATATATCTTTTCTTAACTGTAGCTTGCTTGGGAATGGAGGGGAGGATGAAAGGAGGGGAAAAGGATAAAGTAAATAATGTGTGCAGTGGAGAACCAATGAATAATTTACAAGGAAGTAAAGAAAACATGGGAAATTCATGAATATAATTTATCCTACTAATATATGTCAGGACCCTGGATCTCTTAGAATCAGCTGGAGTCAGGATAATTAAAAGTCTTTATTCTTGGTCTTTTGCAGTCTTGCTCAGGGGATTAGATCTAGCAATCTCCACACCTCCTTCCTCTCTCTCCACTGCCAGGAGAATGCCTCAATTTCCTCCTCCTATTCCACCCACACAAGTCACTTCCCCTTCTTTGTCCACACCCACCACTTGAGCCAGCACAGAATAGTTGGGGAGGGTCATCCTTCAAACATGTTAATAAAGAATTGTCCAATTGGCAATTAGCCTCACATGCTCCATTATCCAAGTGCATTTGCTCAGTTCTAGCCCTTTACAAACATATATATATATATATATATATTTTTTTTTTTTTCTTTTCTTGATCTGGTAATTTGTTGTTATATATTTTGAATCCTCCCTGATATTCTGCTGGGCACATGCCAATGTTCTCTTTTGTATTTTATTTATTTTATATTTTATTTATATTATTATTGTATTATATATGTAAAGTATTATATAATATTTATTTTGTTTTGTATTCCTTTTCTGTTTTTCTTTTTTTTTCTTATTCTGTTTTTCCAAATAAAACAAATTTCAAAAAACAATATGTATAATTCGAAGTCAAAACTCTCCATGAAAGGAAGACGTCATTTAATCAGCACCTACTACTCTTAAGTACCGGATCTCTTATTTGCTCCTAACAAATTAAGAAACTCATTTATTTAACCCTTATTTGACCCCATGCTTCATCTATTAAAATGGTGGAATGAAGAAGGAAATGGCTCCTTGTTTTCAGCTCTCCATTATATGTTATCTTCCCTCATTAGAATTTAAACTCCTTGAGGATAGGGATCATTATCTTTTCCAAGAAACCCCCAAAATGGGGCCACAAAGAGTTACAGAGGACTGAAACCATTGAACATCAACTTCCTGCTCTAAGCCTAAAGTTCTATTCTGTGATGACTACATTAGCACCCTGGATACCTTAGAATCAGCCAGAGTCAGGATAAGCAAAAGTCTTTATTCTTGGTCTTTAGTGGTAGAAGTCGAGAGGATGGAAGCAGAATCTCCTTGACCTCACCTCTTTGTCTCCCACCCAGAAGTGACATTGGCTAGTTTCACTCCACCTCCTAGTCCCTCCCACAATTCTCTGTATACACCAAACAATTGGGCCAGCACAGGTTAGTGGGAAGAGCCATTTTCCAAGCATGTTTTTATAGAGTATTGTCCAATTGATAATTAGCCTTAAGTACTCTATGGTCCTACCTCATTAACTCAAAAGTTTCAGCCCTTTACACTGTTCCTATATGTATGCCACATGAGCGAAGATCCTGAGGGAGAAAAAAAAGATTCTAGGAGAGTTGAGAAAGGAAGTGTACCATCTTCTGGAAGCCCTCTAAATTTGGAAGTCTCCATCTTCTCATGGGGGAATATAAGCAATTGTTCCAATGTTATCTTTCAATTACCCACTGAAGAAAAGGAAAAGGATGAGAGGAATGTTCTCCCAGAGATTCCAAGATGGCTAATTGCCTCAAGTTCATGCCATAAATGGATCAATTCAAGAAAATAATGATGGTCAATTTGGAAAAGAGATGTAAAGAGTGACAATAATCATATAAGGATAGGCAAGAGTTTGCTGGATCCAACTCAAGAAAAATAAAATTGATTATTTTTCAGTGTCAATGTAAGCTTTCACACCTTAGAAATCATGACTACAAATTGTGACTTGATTTATTATTTCTTGATGTCTAGATTTAAGAAAGTGAAGGGGAAAAATGTTAGTTATGCTGATCAAATTTGAAAATGTGTGTCATTGCTACAGTTTTTCCAAAAAACTCTTTGTTCAGTATTATATCAGCACACTTGATAATATCTTAGTTATTTTGCTTTTTAAAATTTAAAAAGAGCTTTAAAAAACATACCCTATAATTTCATGGTGGTTGACTTCAAGTACTTGAAGGGTTCTGATGTGGAAGGGGATTAGGTTTTCATGGCTAACCCTCCAAGTCATTCTCTGATTGGTGATTTCCTGGAACATGATATGACTGGCTAACAGCCTAAGCCATCCATGCTCAATTGTCTATGGGCTCCCTTCTGACTCTCTTCAGACTTTTTCTCCTAATCCCAATGTTGCTTCCAATGCTCCTTGTTTTCAGCTCTCCATTATATGTTATCTTCCCTCATTAGAATTTAAACTCCTTGAGGATAGGGATCATTATTTTTTAATTTTGTATTGGTCTTTATCCCAATCTTTAACACAGTGCTCAGGGTACATATGCCTAAAATGCTTTATCTGTTACTATTATATTAGTTTTTATTTGTTTTTCTGTCCTAATCTATAAGATTTTGGGCAAGTTACTTAAACTCTGTGTGCCTTAGTTTCCTCACCTATAAAAGGAAAGTTTTGGACTTTCTGATGGCCTCTAAGATCCCTTCCAACTTTCAATCTATATGATGATATGATTCTTCAAAGATTTGGCTGTTCTGTCTAATTCTGATCGCTGTTGTCAGTGGACACTAACTGAGCATATCTGCAGTATGCCTTGATTTTCCTGAAACTTGGATATCCAGTCAAATATAAAGTCTCCATTTTTGCCTGTTGCTTTTCCTTCTGGAGGTCACAACCACCGTGTGAACCTTAAAGAAGTAGTGTTGTCTATTACTTTCACTGTCAAGGAAAATTCTCTTAAGACACAGGAGAGAACTGGGATCCCTAGAGAAGAGAAACAAGAAAGAGAGATCAACATAAAAACAAACAAAATAGATGAGTGTAGTTCCACAGCAAGAACAGCTTGAGGTCAATGAGAAGAGAAAAGTCAGTTGCTAACTCAACATTCGAGATTATTGATATCAATGGATACTTTGACTTGACATGACAGTATTCAAAAGAGCTCTTAAGCTAAATCCAAGGTTTATCTTTTCTTTAAAATTTGTTTATGTGGTGATTCAATCAGTACTTATAGTTGGCTCAATATGAGATTTTATGGTTAAACATTGCAAGTTTAGAGTTATGGTTAAGTTCTCCTGGAGAAAGGAAATTTACCCTACAAAGACTCTTCTGTAAGGGTCCATTAGAAAGGTTAGGCAAGCGCAATTGAGATGTAAGTAGGCCAACTGTCTCTGAGGTTCCGGATGTGATTGGAGTTGAGTACTTAGGGACTTCCTTCATGGGTGGGACTTCCAGCCATGGCGGGAATCCTAAAATCTCACTCTGAAATCTCGTCAAATTCTGGATATAACCTTCATTATCGATTGGTTTGTGTCTATGACCTCATAAACCCCATATAAGCTCAGGGCAGGAAGGACTCCATCTCTTTATCATCTAGAGCTTGGCCTGGAGGAGCAGTGCCAAGATAAGTGCAGAAGGTCATAGAGTAGATGTAAACCACGTGAATAAAGTCTAAATTTGTTCGCTAAAATGCTCGGTGCTCTGTTGTGCTTAAACTACTTCCATATGAAATAGCAGCCAGAGGATTCTGGAGACCTTTACCAGAGTCTCTCTGATTGAAAGGCCTGGGAATTAAGATAGATTAACATTAGTTAGGTGCGAGAATGGGTCCTAACACTCTTCCAAAAGTGATGAATTAAAATGAGACAAGTGAAGAAGCAGAGAGGCATCCATGAACCTCCAGAAGTCTTCCAGTCTCCAAAAGGTTCAGATCTCCAAAAAGGTGTGAAGAGGAGGCAAAGTTAGGGAAAACTGAATGCAAAGAACCAAAAGAAAACAACCTTAAATTTTTTTTACATTGTATTTTTAAACTTTGGATTACAAAATTTTAAATGGTTACCTATGTGTTGTCACTGTTGCCATCTTAATAAATGTTCCTATATGCCTCCATTTTATTTTTAGTTTGGTACTTTTACTGTTTATTGAAGTAGAAAAATCAAGGTTACATAAATAATTCTTTAGAACATAAAGCTAAATGTTTTTGTCCATAGTACTTTATTATATCTAACTTTTATAATATGAAAGGCAAAAATGTTCTGCACTACTATGATAATTGTAAATAAGAATATTATTAACATTGATTAGTGCTGGAATTTCCATTTTAGTAAACTATAGTGTTTTCCATACAATGAAGGAAAAATGCAAGTTTATTATTTGTTGAATTTTGTTCCTGTATTCCAAGTTCAGTAATGCTAGGAGGTTTATGAGGACATTCCTTTTATTATTTTTTAAAGTCACAAGGCACCTCTGAACTCTTCAAAAATGAAAAAAGATTCTGAAAAGATTTACATGACATTTACTGACATATAGAGAAGTGAGCAGAATCAGGAGAACAGTGTCCACACTTAGCAGCAATATTATATGATGATCAACTATGAATGACTTGGTGATTCTCAACAATGCAAAGATTTAAAACAAATCCCAAGAACTTATGATGAAAAATACTATCCATCTCCAGAGAATCTATGGAATCTGAATGCAGGTCACAGTATACTATTTTTTACTTTATTTTTTCATGGTTTTTTCCCTTTTTGGTCTGTGTTTTCTTTCAAAACACTAGTAATATGAAAATCTTTTTATATAGCACAAATATAAGCTATATCAAATTGCTTATCTTTTTAATGAGAAGGAAGGGAAGTGGGGGGAAAGTTTGGAGCTCAAAATTTTTAAAAATGAATTAAAACTTGGTGTTATATATAAGTGAAAAAATATTTATTTTAAAAATGAAAGTTCTTATGCTTTAGCAACCCTCCTTGGCAATTTTATGAAATGAATATAATCCTTCAGAAACAGAAGAGCACCTAATACATCAGCAGCATTCCTAGATTCTTCTGGCAGGTACATCGCTCCATTGTAATGGAACAGATAAATGGCCAATCCAGTCTAGAATCATTCTTTGTATCAAGAATGAAACTTCTTCAGTATTGACAGAGGTCTTAGGACCAGAGGATCTGGCAACTAAATCTGGTAGTTTTCAATAGATCACTCCCAAGTTTTTAATTGTTCTGAAGTTTTAGCACCTGAGCAATTAAAAAAGGAAGTTAACATCAAAAGAACATATTCGTGCTGTGGGTAATGCATATGTACATGTCTACAAATATAGGTATGGACATATACATATATAGTGTGTTTGTATATGTGTATATACACATATATTTGTCCCCAGTGGATTGTGACTGCTACTTCTAGGTAAGCTACAATTTCACATAATAGTGTACTGTCTTCATTAAAGTAAGAAAGTGATGGTTCCTAAAAGTAAGTTTCAATATCAGCTAACATCGCCTCGTTGAGATTTTCCAACGTTGCCTCCAGATTTTTGGAATGAACTTACCAGAACAATTTAGCTTATTGGCAATCCATTGCCTCAAAATTTGCATCTGTCCAACCTTCATGATATGGGATCCAAATCTTCTGAGTTTGTCAATGGCAAGAGAATAAGATGTATTTACATTTGATACAATATCTTTCAGGGGTTAGCACACTCATAAAGGTTTTTAAGGTAATACTGATTTGCAAAGAAAGGCACAAAGAAAAAGCTTGGAAAATCGTACTGTCAAAAATTGTCAGCAAACTGGCTGAGGTCTTTAAGTTAAATTAAAAAAAAAACTTATTATATTCTACAACTTTATGAAATAGGGTACAAGTGTGGATCTGGTTTTTTTAGGTTAAAAGCCTAATCATAAGTAAAAAAGTTTTAAGTATGAGAAGGAAATTGGTGAAAAATGTTGCCACCCTTGTATTTGCAAGGGCTCATGTACCTCATCCACCCCACTATGGACACACACACACATACACACACACACACACACACACACACACACACACACACACACACACACATCCTTATGTCCTGAGTGCTTCAGATGATGACTAGAGAAAGAGTCATTCCCAGGAGGCAAAAAAGTAATAGCTGGAAGAAAATGATCCTGCCACAAAGGGAGCCATCCAAGAGGGAGCACATTACTGTTCCCTTTAGCTAAATACTATATCAATACTACCACCAATAGATACAGGAATCTCTAGAAAATTAGAGCTAGAATCTCTTCTCTTCTAGTATTAGAATAAGATCAAGTGTAAACAAGCCCTGAATGGAATTGATTAATCAACAGGCATTCATTTTGTGCCTGACCCTGGGATAAATTCTAGGGATTACAAGAAAAACAAATGGTCCTTGTCAAAGACCTTCTCTCTACAGTAGAGGTCCTGATGCAGAAAGTTAAATTTGAACTACATCTTAAAGAGTTAAAAGGTAGACTGAGGAGGAAGAGGATTCCAGGAATGAAGGCCAGTCAGTGAAAAGACTTAGAAGACTGGAGACAGAGAACCATGTAGGAGGAATTGTTTGAGTGAAAGATTGGGGGCAGGAGAATAATTTGTAAGATTAAAAAGTATAGAGAAGTCGAGTTGACTTGATTAGATATCTATTTGCCAAAAAGAGTTTAGATTTTTTTTCTTAGAGACAAAAAGAAACAACTGAAGTTTAGCTAGTGAAGTATGGCATGGAGTATGACATGGTCAGACCAATGTTTGGGGAAATTATTTTGGCAAATGTTTGGATTGGCAATAGATTCAAAGAAGACAAGTTAGGAGGCTGTTGTATTGAAAGTGCCTTAAACAACATCATTGAGAGAAGTTAAGAAGTCACTATCAAAAAAATACAGAATTTCAGACAGGGTTTCTTCATCTAGACTGCTCCTATCCCTGTTGCTATCTTATTCCTACCTACAGATACCTTTTCACTGCTTATAAATGTGTTCAATTAGAATTCAGCCTGAAAACAATTTAAAAAAACACTTGTGACTTTCAAGCCATTCCCTTAAGCTATCTTCTCATTTTCACTGCTAAATTTATAGAATAGCTCACATTTATTATTTCTACCTCTTTACTAGATTGACTTCCCAATTTTCAATCTTCATTATTATTATTATTATATTATGTTTTTATTATGAGGCCTCATATTATATGAGGCAATTGGATTTGATGGCCTCTAAGGTTCCTGCCAAATCAAAATCTAAAATTCTTAACCTGTGCTGTTCACCATAATTAAGTGTATAGAGTAATATTGTAAGCTCCTCAAGGGTAGACGCCATTTTACATAAGTTTTTTTATCTCCAACTCACAACATAGTCCTGGCAGGTAGTAGCTGTCAAAGTCTCTGATTTTTTTTAATATTATTGTTATTAATCAGAGATCATTGTATCACTCATGTTAACCATTCCTGAAAGTCTACTGGATTACCTTTGAGGCCTGTGTGGCAATCACCACCAACACATCCAAGATTTGTCATGCTCTTATCCTCAACAATTTTTTTTTCCTTCTCATCTCTTCCCATCCTTCCCTCTCTTTCTTCCTTCATTTATGTCTTTATCTGTCCTTTCTCTCCAAGCCTCATAAGTAAATCAAAAAAAAATAAAATAAATCCAAAATAAAACCTTCAGAGAAGGTACTTTTAATTTTTTTTTTTTATTTTCCTTGTATCTTCAACATTCATTATAGTGACCAGCACATAGGAAACACTTAATAAATGCTAGTTGACTTCCATACCATATCAGTTTGTTTAGTCATTCTGAAATAGGAGGTCCCCTTAGTGTCTAGTTCTTTGCTAGAATGAAAAGAGGTATTATCAGTATATATGGGTTATTTTCTTCTTTAGTTTCTTTGGGGCATTATAATGATGTAGCTTGGTCAAAAGTTATACATATTTTAATGACTTTTTATCCACAGTTCCAAATTGCTTTCTAGAATGACAAGACTAACTCATAGCTCATAACAATACACTAGTGTACCTCTTTCCTACCAGCTCATATTCCTTGGACTAGACTCCATCATGCAGCCACTCAAAAAACTCTTCATTAGGAATTTCATCATCTTAGAGATTTCATTAGGTTCAGTACTATTCATCAATACCTTAAGTACCTTTTATCCCTCTGAATAGAGGGGTGGGGAGCATTTTATTTAATTTTTTTTATTAAAAGAGAATTCCCAAACTATTCTCTTGTATACTACGAGCTACACTATTTGGAATGGAGTCTTGCTTTAGTCTTGATTTATACATGTCTTACTAGAAGTGCCTTCTTCCTCAGCATCATCTCTGCTACTTTTCATCTTCTATTTTTGTGTGTGTTGCCTGCCTTCCTTAGATTAAAGGATCCTTTTGTAGCAGCTCTTTTCGTAGTGGCTAGAAACCGGAAGATGAATCAATTGGATTCCATCAATCTCCATCAATTGGAGAATGGTTGAGTAAATTATGGTATATGAATGTTATGGAATATTATTGCTCTGTAAGAAATGACCAGCAGGATGAATTCAGAGAGGCCTGGAGAGACTTAAATCAACTGATGCTGAGTGAAATGAGCAGAACCAGAAGATCACTATACACTTCAACAACAATACTGTATGAGGATGTATTCTGGTGGAAGTGGAAATCTTCAACATAAAAAAGATCCAATTCACTTCCAGCTGATCAATGATGGACAGAAACAACTGCACCCAGAGAAGGAACACTGGGAAGTGAATGTAAAATATTAGCACTACTGTCTATCTACCCAGGTTACTTATACCTTCGGAATCCAATACTTAACGTGCAACAAGAAAATGGTATTTACACACATATATTGTATCTAGGTTATATTATAACATATGTAAAATGTATGAGATTGCCTGTCATCTAGGGGAGGGAGTAGAGGGAGGGAGGGGAAAATCTGGAAAAATGAATACAAATACAAATACGAATACAAAAAAATGAATATAAAAAAATTACTCATGCATATATACTGTCAAAAAATGTATAATTATAAAATTAATTTTAAAAAAGATTAAAGGATCCTTGAGAACAGAGATTATTTTTCTTTTTTTCATATTTGTATCTTCAGAATTTAGTACATTTGTTTAGTAATGTCTGATTTTTCATGACCCCCGTAGACCATAGCAGACTAGATCCTTATGACCTAAACAGTTCATCTGATGTCACATATTTGACATTTTAATACTTTCTATGGAAATTTCTTGGCAAAGATACTGCAGTAGTTTTCCAATCCCTCTCAATTTTTTTTTTCTTTATTTTCAATAGTATTTTTTTTTTCCAAATACATGTATAGCATTCAGTATTCATTTTTGTAAGATTTTGGTTTCCAATTTTTTTCTCCCTCCCTCCCTTACCTCTCACTTCTACAAGAAAGCAAGTAATCTGATATAAGTTAAATATGTGCAGTTCTTTTAAACATATTTCCGTATTTGTCAAGTTGTACAAGAAAAATCAGACTAAAAGAGGAGAAACATGAGAATGAAGAAACAAACAAAAAAGGTGAAAATATGTTTCAATCTACATTCAGTTTCCATAGTTCTCCCTCTGGATGGGATTGACATGTTCCACTCCAAATCTATTGGAATTCTCTTGAATCGCCCCATTATTGAAAGTGTCATATCCATCAGAGTTGATTATCACATAATCTTGGTTTTGCTGTATACAGTGTTCTCTTGGTTCAGCTCACTTCACTCAACACAATTCTTGTAAATCTTTCCAGATTTCTCTGAAATCATTCTGCTCATCAATTCTTGTGGAACAATAATATTCTATTACTTTCATATATCATGATTTATGCACAACTGATGGGCATCCATTCAATTTCCAGTTCCTTGCCACACAAAAATAGCTGCTACATGCACATATGGGTCCTTTCCTTCTCTTGTATGATCTCTACAGATCCAGTAGAGACACAACTAGCTCAAAGTTCTCCAGGGTTTTTTTTGTTTGTTTGTTTGTTTTTTGTTTGTTTTTATGCAGGAAGAGGCTAAGTGACTTGTTCAGGGTTACATTGAACACTGGTCTTTCTGACTCTAGGCCCAGTGCTCAATGCACTTTGATCCCAGCTACATGCCTAGCACATATGCAATCATAATTAAATGTCTATCAGCTGACTGTTTTCCCACAGCCCCTCCAACATTTGTCAAGTTTCTCTTTTACTATCTTTGCCAATCTGAAAGGCAAGGTGAAACCTCAAAGTGGCTCCAGTTTTCCTTTTCCCAATTATTTGTCACCAAGAGTATTTTTTTTGACATGATTATTGACAGCTTAAATTTCTTTCTTTGAAATTTTCTTGACCATTTATCTATTGGAAAATGACTGTAGGTCTTAAACATTTGAATAATTCTTGCAAACAAAACCTTGATCAGAGACTTCTTGGAAAGATTTTCCATTACTTGCTTCACTTCTAATTTTAGTTGCATTGATTTGTGTATGTGTGTGTGTGTGTGTGTGTGTGTGTGTGTGTGTGTGTGTGTGTGTGTGTGTGTGTAAACCTTTTCATTTTTTATATAGAATCAGCTAGCTGATACAGTAGATAAAAAACATTATACTTGGGATCAGGAAATCCCAAGTTCAAATTAAGCCTCAATTGCTGACCAACTGAACCTGGAATGAATAATGTATTCTTTCTGTGCCTCATTTTCTTCAACTGAAAATTATAGCACCTCCCTTCCAGTATTGTTATGAATTAAAATGAGAGTAAAATGAGCATTTTACTCACTGTAGCATATAATAAATATTAGCTATAAATTAACAGCTCTCTGTGTGTGTCTCTATTTCTCTGTCTCTGTCTCTCTCCTCCTTTCTCCTGACTTTTTGTCTCTCTCCCTTTCTCTTTGTTTCTGTCTGTCTCTTTCTCTCTTTTTCTCTCTTTTTTTTTCTGTCTCTGTCTCTCTCGATATTTCTTTCTCTCTCTTTCCCTCTCTCTTTCCTTTTCTTTCTCTCTCTCTCTGTCTTTCAATCTCTATCTATTTCTGTCTCTCTGTCTCTGTCTCTGTCTCTGTCTCTGTCTCTGTCTCTGTCTCTCTCTCTCTCTCTCTCTCTCTCTCTCTCTCTCTCTCTCTCTCTCTCTCTCTCTCTCTCTCTGTCTCTATCTCTGTCTCTCCCTTTCTTTCTCTCTTTTGCTTGGTGAAAAACTCTTCTCTTAAAAGAAAATGACATGGGGCAGCTAGGTGGCTCAGTGGCTAAAGTACCAGCCCTGAAGTCAGGAGGACCTGAGTTCAAATTTGACCTCAGACACTTAACACTTCCTAGCTGTGTGACCCTATGCAAGTCACTTAGCCCCAAATGCTTCAGGAAAAAAATTAATGACAAATGTTGGAGGGGGTGTGGGAAACCAGGGACACTGATACATTGTTGATGGAACTGTGAATACAGCCAGCCATTGTGGAGAACAGTTTGGAACTATGCTCAAAAAGTTATCAACTGTACATCCCCTTTAGCAGTGTTATTACTGGGCTTGTATCCCAAAGAGATTTTAAAGAAGGGAAAGGGACCTGTATGTGCAAGAATGTCTGTGGCAGCCCTCTTTGTAGGGGCCAGGAACTGGAAACTGAGTGGATGCCCATCCATTGGAGAATGGCCGAATGGATTATAGTACACGAATGTTATGGAATGTTATTGTTCTGTAGGAAATGAGCAGCAGGAGGATTTCAGAGAGGCCTGGAGAGGCTCACAGGAACTGATGCTGAGGGAAATGAGCAGGACCAGGAGATCGTTGTTTACTTCAACAACAATGCTGTATGATGGGTAATTCTGATGGACGTGGCTCTTCAACAATGAGATGATTCGGGCAGTTCCAATGATCTTGTGATGAAGCGAGCATCTGCCCCCAGAGAGGACTGTGGGAACTGAGCCTGGATCACAACACAGCACACTCTCTCCCTTTGTGGTCTGATTGCATTTTATTTTCTTTCTCCCTTTTTTCTGGTTTGATGTGGTGGTTCTTGTGCCCCGTGTTAACTGTACACATGTGAATGCCTATATTGGGTTTAACATACGCTGCTACGTGTTTAACATATGTAGGACTGGGGGGGGGGGCGGAGAGAGAACGTTGGAACACAAGGTTCTGCAAGGGTAATAGTTAATATTGAAGAATTATCTATGCTTATGTTTTGAAAAATAAAAAGCTTTAATGAAGGAAAAAAAAAACCCTCTTCTCCTAGTTTTAGATGGGACAGGTACTTTCTTGCTCCTCGCTTGTTAGATATCTTGATCTAGGATCTCTTGCTTTATCTTTTGCGGAGAGCGGCCCCTGCACAGGCAGTCAGGCTCCACCAGAGAGCGCTGCAAGCTCCCCCGAACTGCTGGCTCTCTGGGCAGGCGCGTAGGGAAACGCGGCGACGTCATTCCGTCCGAAACCGGGCTGACAATACGCCGACGGCGTGGGCCGCGCAGGCGCGTGAGGACGGACGCGCAAGCGTAGTGCGGCCGGGTCGAGGCCGGAGCCGCGGCTGGGCGCGGGTCCCGAAGCTGAGGTGGCGACGTGGGGAGGGCTGCGGGCGGTGGCACGAGGCCTCATGAGCCGCCGGCAGCAGGCGCGGGGCGGCTGGGGAGGCCCCAGCGCCGCCGGGAAGGGCCACAGCGGCCGGGGAAAGGGCGCGAACCACCTCCCGGACAGGTGAGGGCCGGAGCCTGGAGGGCTGCGTGGATGAGGCGCCCCGGAGCGGCGCGAACGCCGGGCCCGGACGGGGAGGCGGAACCTCCAGGGGCCGGGCCGAGCCTCGGCGGGAGCAGAAGCCCGTGGGCCGGGAAGGAGGCGGGGACCTGTGAGAGTGGAGGCCGGGGCCGGCTCCCTTTTCTTTGTGAGCCTCAGTTTCCTCTTCGGCCCGCTCAGGCCGTGGCCTCAGCCGTTTCAAGGCCCAGTCCTGCGCCCAGCCTGCGGACCGGAGTGTGATTGGGGGGAAACGACCCCGTCCTAGGGGGCTCCCTGAGGAGAGCTGGGGCGCTTCCCGCCCCCTCCCTAAGTCTGAGGGGCTGGGCGCCCCTCTTCGCCGCCTGCCCCAGTTTCTCCAGTTCTCAATCAGGTCCTTATAAGTGACGCCACAGACGCCCCCTTTCTGCGGCCCCTCAGTCCTGTCCTCGCGCCGGTCCATTGTCCTAGTCTCGCCCACTCGACAAAGCCTGTTGGACTCCCTTTCTCTGACCTCAGTGAGGGTTCTGGGTTCAAATCCCAGCTCTGCCGCCCCTGGTGGTCGTGGCCCCTGGGCAGGTGACCTAACGGTGGTGGAATGGGATGGGCTGACCCCTCGGGCCCCATTCAGCCTCCCTCTGGGTGGGGGCCATTTATTTGTCCCGCATTCAGGGCCACGGAGCTGGGCCGAGTTGCTCAACGTCTGCCGTTTGTGCGACAAGGGGGCATCCGGAGGCTGGGAGGTGAGAATGGGGGGACCTTGCACTAGGCTGGCCTTGGCGGAGTCCATCCTGCCCCGAGCCCGCCCAGCACCAGCCCCGAGCTGCACGGTCAGCAGTGGGAAAGTCCAGAGCCGGCCTGAGTGAGCATCCTTCTGAGAGCCAGAAGAGGGCTTGTCTCCTTCAGCTGCACAACCGAGGCAGGCCTGGTAATAAAAGCCTGCTGGGCGGCCCAGTCCCTGCCTGGGGAGTTTCATAATTACAAAGTTTTAGTCTTAATTTAATTTCAGTACAATATAGACTCAGAAGAGATAACATTGTATCAGGCCCATATGGAGTAACAGCATGAGATTCAGGGCTGAAAAACAGTGAGACGGCGGAGGTTAGAAATCACACAGGTGCTAAGGAATGGCCTGCTGGCGTCCCACGGCCCTCGACTCCCCAGCCAGCTCTCCTAAAGCTTGGCCGTGCTTCCCGCCATGTAAGAAATCAGGAATAATTGATTCAGTTAGACTTAGCCAGATTGGGCTTGTCTGCACATTTTGTAGGGTTCTGGAGAATAGAACCCTTTTCAGCAAGTGGCAGTTTGTGATCAGGAAGAAAATCTCAGGATTGGAAGCAGGCGGGCTCCTTCATGTGCAGCCAGGCCTGCGTGGCCCATCCCTATCCTTTTTCCTCCTTTCTTCCCCTGATGTAGCAGTCTTAGGGGAGAACTTGCTCCCTCTCAGTGTGCTGGTCCTGGAGATCCCTGTACCGAGGCCCAGGGACCGTTCTTGGGTGTCTCTTTCCCATGATAATGGCCTTTTGCTTTTCCAAAGACTGCCTCAAAGGTGGGGGGAGAGAAGGAGGGGCATTTTGCTGGATATGTTGGAGTAGTTCTTTTCATTCAAGTACAGACTAGACCAAATCCTCCCTTGCTTCCCCCCCCCCCCCCAAGGTTCCATACTAACTTTGGGCCTGAACAAACCCAAAGTAAGCATTCCTTTGGCAAAAATTAGAACTAGATGACTTCACTGCAAAGTCCTTTCCTTTTTTTTTCTTTCCCTCAAACCCCTACTACCTACCCCCCTAGCCTATGTGATATTAATGAATGACACAAAAATGCCAATAAGCAGGAAATAAGAGCATTGGGCTTGACGGTGTCCAGAGAGCAGGACCGTGAAAAGTGGACAGTCTATAAAATGGAGGCTTTCATTCCACAGCTTTCAGGTTCCTTAGCCTCATGTGCAAATATTTGTCTTCTAGGTGGAAAGACTACCTCCCAATTGGGCAGCGGATGCCTGGGACACGGTTCATTGCTTTTAAAGTTCCATTAAAACAGGTTAGTAAAAGCAAATAGGATTTCTTTTCAGAAATGGAACTATGGACCACAGTGATGAAATTACGTTTTGATGTAGTAAAGCCACATTCTCAGCATGGAATCTGAAAATTATGTTGTTTTTGCTAGAATTTATTACGGGATGTGAAAAGGAAAATAAATGTAATGTAGAAAATGAGAAAAAATAAGTTTTCTGTGAAGAAATTCAGTGTTTTAATTTCCATGGTATCTTAAGTCTCTGATTGTATGAGGATTGCTCATAAAGTGGGGGACACTTCATACAAGTTTAACTACAGTTGTACCTCTGATATTACTATGTCTCATCTCAGGAATTCCCTCTAAAATAAGACTTTGTTTCATTCACATATTCTTGTGGTATAAGGGACATAACCTTGTGGAGAAGACTTCCCTTAAATGGAAGATTATTACCATTTTGCATTTACCCATATAAAAGGAACAGCCTTTGGAGTAGTCCATAGATGTTCTTGGTTAAAAACTGAAAGTTAGTCTGAGTGGACAACATATATCTGATGGTTTTGTCATTTATTTAGAGATTTGCCATAGACGCTTAACATTTCTAAACTTGGGGGTGAAAAGAAAGAACAGACCTGTGATTTTTTTTTTTTTCCAGAAGTATGAAAACTGTTTCCACTGATGCAGCTAGGCCCCATTATATACTGTAATAGTCATACCATTCTTTTCTTATGTTAGCAAAGGACTGGAACAAAATGGATGCTGCTTAATTGGAGAATGGCTAGAAACCGTTTGGAATATAAATATAAGAAGATTAAGAAATCATACCTTAAGAAAGAACTTGGAGAAATGTGAAATTTGTGTGAATTGAGACTATTGATCTCATCATTCACTGTAGCTGCTGTCTCCCAAATTACTAGTGACCTCTGAGTTGCCAGATCTGTTGGCCTTTTCTTCAGCCTCATTCTCTTTAACCTGTCTGCAGCCTTCAATCCAGTTGGATCGCCACCACCTGGAAGCTTTTTCCTCCCTAGGTTTTCCTTAGGTTTCTCTCATTATGCTGATATTAAGATAGATCAGTTTCCTTTGTTGGTTTCTTCTTCATGCCATATCCACTATATGGGTGTTCCCCAAAGCTCAGTCCTGGACCTTTTTTTCTCCCTGTGCAATCTCCCATGGAGATCTCATCAACTTCCTTCCATGGCTTTAATTATCATTTCTATGCAGATAATTTGTATCTTCTTCCTCCAGGTTCACCTCTTCACTGTAATCCTATTCTTCCCTTTGATCCCACGTAGCCGCCTGTTTGAGCAAAGGGCACAGCGCTTTGCCTTGACCATAGTTGAAATTAATTCCCTGTCACTGGGATATGGCAAATCTGAAGCTCCTTCCTGGCCTTAATCAATAGCTTATGTATCTAAGGAATAGAATTAGAGGAAATTTCCTAGAGTTGAGGCCTGTGGTTCAGGCCCTAGCCTTTAACCTCATCAGTAAGGTAAGAAAATCGTACCTGCCATGAGCCCTGCCAGGGTCCCCATACACAACCTTCTTGAGTTTATTGGAAGGCTGGAGAAGAGCCTATCCTGAGACACAAGCATGAGACCCTCAGCCTTCGTATTCAAGTCTAAATTCAAGCCCCATGTCCATCAGGATTGCTGTTAAGAATCCTAGTCCCATTTAGAAGTAGTGACCTGGCCCTTGTTCTTTCTAGAGAGCACAAGGAGTAAGAGTAGAGATTGTGTGGCAGGGAGACTTCTGGGCCCCACTTGTCTGCGGAGGTGTGGCTGCCAGGAAGCCTAATCTCAGCTTTGGTCTATGGCTCATGAATCCAAGGGACAAAATCATATACCAGGCTTGGCGTGTTACCCATCCAGCTGGTTTAGTTAGATTCCGTCAGATCAAATACAAGACATCAGACATATAAAGCTCTCTGCAGCTTTGCTCCTTCCTATGTTTTCCGGGTTCTTACGCTTCCCTTCGTGCACTGTGATGCAGTTATACAGGCCTACCTGATATTCCTTGAACATTATTCTCCTGTCTTTGGCCTTTATCATAGTGGTGCCCCATGCTTGACCTGTTTTCCCTCCTCCTCTCTGCTTCTTAGTGTCTCTGGCTTCAGCTCAAGGATCTCCAAGTCCTATGGACCAGTCTCTGTGCCTGGCCCCACAGAGGGTGCTGGAGAATTGCTTATTGGCTGATTGACAGAGAACAATTTTAAGTGAAAGTAATCCAAGATTGCCAGCGCCTGTGGGAAACAGGAGTGAAGCATGCAGGTGATCAGAGGAGTTGAGGTAGAGGACAGAGGATGGGATAAGAGGGTGACAGACAAGGTGGTAGAGTTAGGGAAGGAAGGGGCAAAGCTGTCTCCCACCAAGGGAGGGTCTCTGGGCCGGACCACAGTGTATCAGCTCTGAGGCTTTTGTGAAAGCAGTTAATGTGACATAGAATGGATGTTCCAGAGAGCATAAGAGGCCAGCAAGAATTTGGGGGATCAGAACTTGAGAAGGGACAAAGAGAGCCTGGCTATATACTAGTCAATTTTTTCAGTCACATCTGATTCTTCATGACTCCCTTGGGGTTTTCTTGTCAAAGATACGAGAGGTTTGCCTCGTTCTTCTCTACTTCATTTTACAGATGAGGGACGATGGATAAACAGATTTAAGTAATTTGCCCAAGGTCACCCGCTAATAAGGGTCTGACACCAGATTTAAACTCAAGTATTCCTAACTCCAGGCCACACACTCTAAACACTGTGCGAACTAGATTAGATACATAGATTGGGTTAAGAGAAGTGAGAATGTCATGAAGGCAGGCCTTCAGTTTGATTAGAATGGCTACCAGCTGAGTGATGCATAAAATAAAGGATCACTCTTATTCCAGGCAAAGCACTGTCAGATACAAAGATGGGTAAGATGTGGTTCTTCCCCTCTAGGCATCTGCAGGCTAACTCAAGAGACAAGACTTAACATCCAATGTGACAGTAAAGTAAGGAGAATGAATTTTGCATGTGGCTTTATGGTCTCCTTAATTCAGTGTCACCTTGTAAGTTTAATACAATGAACAATAAAATGCAATACACAAATGTCAGTTGAGTGATGCAGACTATGTCGGAGTTCAGAGGAGGGAGATTGTGCAGCTGTAGTGGGCAGAGAAGGTGGTATCGAAAGGCATCATGATGGGCTCCAAAGAACCAACAGTGTGAAGAGCTGAGTTTGAGCCCTTCCTCTGTCTCTTTAACAGTTTCGTAGCCTGGCCTTGGGCAGGAGACTACCCCCCCCCCCCCCTGCTAAAGTTCTGTCTCCTCTTGTGTAAAATAGGCACAATAATGCCTTTCCCTCTACCTTATAAGGTTGTTGGTCTTAATCTGGGAAATAACGGGTGAAAATGTTTGCCCAGTGTAGGTGGTCATGCTATTCTTGTCATCATTTTTTATTGTTCTTCACAGAGTTTTGAAGAGAAACTTGCCCCAGAAGAACGCTTTTCCCCTTTGGATCTTGTTAATAAAATACGAGAACAAAATGAAGAGCTTGGATTGATCATCGATTTAACATATACTCAGCGGTATTATAAACCTGAGGTGAGTGAGATCTTTTCATTGACCGGCTTGGGAATAACAGACTGGCTGGTCTTTTTGCTGAAAATACACCAGGGATCCAGCAGTTGGCCAAGTGTTACCACTTCTGTGTCAGTTAATCCTGGACTGATAGCAATTTCACCTACCATCAGGGATGGCTAGATGATGTCTCCAGACATGGGCATCTTTCATGACATTTGTCAAAATGAAAATCAGGAAGTGGCCCTAATTCCGGTTTTCCAATCTTTCAGCTTTAGAAGTTGGGCAACAATCAAAATGAAAGTGTTTTTGCCATTGCTTTATTGGTGCTGGTAGCTTTTGGCGTTTGACTGTCCCAGTTGAGTCCGTTTGGGGATATGGCATCCTGGCACTTCTCTTTTTGAAAAGAAGAAGCTTCTCTTAGCTGAACCTTGGAAACTCAGAGTAAACTGAAAAAACTCTTTTTGTGTCCACTTCAGAAAACACTCAATACCAGCATCATTTGGGAGTAGCCAGGAGCAAAGGATTTTCATTCTTTTCATCTGCTTCTGATCCTCACAGCTCTGCCTCTAGAGTGACCATGATAAAGACTAGAACAGGGCAGGAGAGAGAAAGGGAACATCCATTTGGCTTTAGAGAGGAGAATCTCTCAGGGATGGTGTCATTTTTCCACTGGGTGCTCCTGTTGGGAGAATTAAATGTCAGCGGACAGGGAAGGAAGATTGATGACCCCGAAAACATTGGGTGAAAATTATTCAGTAGAAATGCAACTTATTACTTATTAGTAAGAATTTTTTGCTATGCATTGTTCTAGAGAGCCAGAAACAGTCACTGTCTTTAAGCTTACATTCTTTGTAAGCTTTATATTTCTGAGCTTTGAGTTCAAAGCCACTTCCTGATGACTTATTTCTTCAGTGACCTTGGACGAGTCATCTTCCTCACCCTCACTTTCTCATCAGTAAATAGAGTTGGCTCCTATACCTGCTGAGGTCTCGTCTGCCTCTCAATTGAAGCCCTTAGATAAAAACTATCAGAAAGTAATCACCATACACCATCATGGCCTAAACACATTTCTTTTCTGGATTAACATGTGACCACTTGGGAGAACCCCATTAACAGACTCCAGTGTGCTCTGGAGAGCAGAGGAACAGAATCAGAACTGGGAAACATTGAATCATGGAAAGGACAGGGCATTGGAATCAGATTGTTGTGGTGTTCCCATGTCACATTTAAAGGCAAAAGGCTTAAGGCTTAGTCAATTTTGTGGAACCATTGAGATATTTAGATAAAAGTAAAATATCAATGGGTGGTCAGTTCTCAAAATTAAGGAAGCCTAAGCTTTCCGTTATTCTCCCAAGAGGCAGCAAGGTTTCCCTTAGTGCCCTCCTTTTCTTTTTTTTTTTTTTTTTTCTTTTTCTGAGGCTGGGGTTAAGTGACTTGCCCAGGGTCACACATCTAGGAAGTGTTAAGTGTCTGAGACCAGATTTGAACTTGAGTGCTCTATCCACTGCACCACCTAGCTGCTCTCCCTCCTTTCCTTAATTGCTAATCAAACCATAGGCCTTAGCAGAATTATACAATTATCTACAAAATAGAAATAGAAGCTAGTGTTTGATGTTGAAGACACTAGCAATTGGGGGAAATGAGAAACAGCCTCATGTAGACAAAATGACATGAGCTAAGCTCTATGGGAAACAAGGGATTGGGATGGTCTTGACCAGATTTGGCTTGGGTATTTGGGGGTGGGGTGGGGAGAGGGAGAGACAGTGAGTGACAGTCAAGATTGCTTTGGACAAATTGCCTTAAGATAAGAGCTTTCTGACTTGCCTTTTGATTCTCCTTTCTACTTTTGTCATTCATTTGTAGAAAGAGATGGAAAGAGTAATATGATTTCTCTCTTCCTCTTTTCCCCCCCTCACCCCCCCCCCCCCGCCCCCATTTTGATTGCAGGAATTGCCAGAGGCTCTTCCTTACTTAAAGATTTTTACTGTTGGACACCAGGTGCCAGATGATGACACAATTTATAAATTCAAATGTGCTGTGAACAAATTCTTAAAAGAAAACCAAGATAATGGTGAGTTTAACTTTTTCCTAGGCCATCTAATTTTCCCATGCTCACTTTCCATGTTGAATAGGAAGGTGCTTTAAATTAAACGCCACCTGTGTCTGTTGTTATTAACATTAGAAGAATTGTGCTGAGTCACATGAAAGTCACAGTGCAAAGTGGGGCAAATGAAGATGAATCCGTAGAAATTGTGTGAGTAAACCTAGGGTGAGATAGGGATCCTTTTACCACTCTGGACTCTCATAAATTAAAAATAGGAAACATATAAAACAGTTTCTTATATTGAAGTAGATATTTATATAAAGGTATGATGCTTAAGAAAACCAGATGTGAGAGAATCAGAAAGAACTTAGAAATCTAAGAAAAAATTGAGTTTTTATAGAATAATGATCCCATTATTTGGCCTTCTTGGGTAATACAAATAAAGGCTTTTGGACCTTTTCTTTCTCCAAATGATAGGTTTAATCTGCCTGCCCTCCTGCATATGGGATGAAATAAATGCCTTGGATTTGCATTATTTCACTGAATACAAAGTACAATGAAAGATACTGGATTTTTTTTTTTTTTTTTCAGAGTAAAATATGACAAGGAAATATGAAAATTTATTCACATATTCAAAACATACATATGCAAACTTTAATTTCATTTTTTGATAAGCTAAAAAAAGTGGGGGCATGAAGGAAAAGGCAAGGGGAAAATATCTTGGAGGGAGTCATAAGGATCATTGATTCTTAGAGCAGGAAGGAACTGTAGAACTTACCCATGAGTGCAGTAAGGGGAAAGAAAAGAATGACTTTACAGAGAGAGCCTTTTATTTTAAGGACAGGGAACATTCCAGAAAGGCTTACTAGTTCCTGAATTCACTTAAACCTGTAGCTAGTTACATTATGCCCTTTGAAAGCTTTGGTCCCCTTTACATCTCTTGACCCATTCTTATTCCTTGTACTTTCAAGGGCTCTGTTCTAAATGGGATAACTTGATTAGCCCATTGGACGGTAGATTTTGAGCTAGGTATCAGCAGTAGTGGCCATCACTACCTCTTAGATTCAGGTAACAAGACCATAATTTTGCTTGTGTGCTTTGTGAACAGCAGCATCCTTTAACCCAGCTATAGTCTCTTGGGCGAGTTGTACTCAGTGATACACAATGTTTTCTCCTCAGAAACAAGTCCTGGTATATTTATTGGACTCCTGAGACTAAAAAACTTACTGATTTCTTTAGGGACATTTAAGTTCAAAGAAAAGTATGCTAGACAACCTCAGTCCAAAGGAATTTAGCAATGATAAGGTCTCAACAAGGAAGGAAAAGGAAAGGGTGACTCTCTTCCTTTGCCAGCTTCCACTGCTGGGGGTTTCAGCACACAGAAATGCCAGATCAGACCAAAGGCAGCAGGGAAGAGAGCAAAGGGACCAGCCTGCCTCTGTTCTCCATCTCTGCCTCTAAGAATGAGAGGTCTCCAGAGATACTTCTAGCTCAGAGATCTTAGTTCACAGGACATTGTTGAGCTGAAATCATAGTCATCCCTTTGTCTCAGGCACCTCTCATCCCCTGTCCTTAGGAGATGAACAAGGACTGTGAGAGGAGAATTTTTCTCTCATCTCTTTGCTTGTGGTGCCATTGCGTTTCTCTCAAGTCGTTGATTTTCTTCCTTGCATCCTGTGTTTTCTAACTCCTTCTGATGGAGGTTGGTCTTGTACTTCTTTGTTATAAGCCCAGTGGGCTTCTCAGCTAGGCTTATGCTCAGTCAGGGTCTCCTTTGGTTGGGCCCTTCCTGTAATTCCAGATCTCCATGCATTTTCATTCTGACTTCAGTCTTTCTCCCATGAATCAGCTGTAAAAGCATAGTTTCCTGTGCATTAGGAGATGGTCTGCAATGTGTTACTGGCACTGCCAGCCTCTTCTAAATGGAACTATCAGTATTGCTCTTAGAACCGTAAGTAATGGGCCTCTTTGCTTTTGAATGCTTCATCTGAGAACTTTGCTGTCCTTTTAAATTTCTCCTGTTCATCTTTTCTGAACCTGCTCTCTAAGGATCTCTTCCTTGTACCATTTCCCAGGGAATAGCTATGCTTACATGTGCCACCCTCTTAAATAAGTCACTTCTCCCCTATTCTGGAGGTCCCTGCTGAACCTACTCCAACCCTTGAATCATAGCAGTTCCTTCTGGTCCTTTCCCTTTTATTGGACCCCATATGCAGACCCAGCCTTTGCAAGGATGGAAAAGATCAATTGTATATGGTTTGTGGAGGCAACTTAGGCCTGAGGTCCTTCATGGTGGCATGGAGAGGTAGCAGGAACAGTAGGGACTGTGATGCCTCCTAGCTGTGGCTTTGCAACTTCCTTCAGTTCTCAGGACTTGGGCAGCTAAGACTTTGGTACCAGGAAAGGTGTATGGGCAAAAGAAGCGTCCTTATTTAGCAATTCCTTTTTCTAGGGAAATCACAAACTCAGTTCCTACTCCTGTCCCCATGAATAACTTAGTTACCCACTTTTCTTCAACAGCAGATTAGAATGAATTGTGTATTCACTCTCCCATAGTTGGTTGATCTCTAGTTTGTGTTAGAGGCATTCATGTTCACTCTGTCAGAGTGAGAATAACTAGCAGGTGTTCTTCAGCATTGCAGATTATCAGATTGTTAAGCAGACATTTCTGTTCAGCCCCTGCTGTAGTACTGGATTCAAGAAGGTTACATGAACACAGATGCATCAACACAGTACAATAAATACCCAATATACTTTGCCAGAGGCGGATGCTCTAACAACGGGGAGAGCTGAAGGAAGGCTTCATGGGGGAGGTGGCACCTGAGCTGAGCCTTGGAGAAAGATAACTGTGCTATTTGTCTTAATGCTAGTGTATAAGCATCATTCCCTTAATTGTAAATTTCCCATTTTATAGACAAACTTATTGGAGTCCACTGTACACATGGTTTAAACAGAACAGGATATCTTGTTTGCCGGTGAGTTTTTAAGCCCAGGGGCAGGCTGGGTGGGCTCTGTCGTGAATATAAGTCAGCTTTTTAATTCAAGCTTGCAAACAATCCAGAATCAACTGTTTGTTGACCTAACCATTCCTTTTATCCCATCATTAGATCTCTGACTTGTATTGTGTTGTTCTGTTCAGGTATTTGATTGATGTTGAAGGCATGAAACCAAATGATGCCATAGAATGTAAGTATGAAATTTGTATTTCTTTATTTTTTTTTTAGTATATGTGCTGCCGAAGCAAGCACTCTTTATTATTTTTTTTAAATGGATCCTTGTGTTGTGTAACATGTTTAGAAGCCTGGACACATCAGAGACAGAGAAACCTCAGTATGGGGATAGAGGGTCAAGGAAGTGAACACTTTGCCTAAAGCCTGAAAAGCAAGCCATTCTAGAGTTTAGAGAGAAAAAAGTGACAAAGAGAAATTGGAATAATCAGAGAATTTCCTGGGTGAAAAATGCTTGGTTTATTCTTTTCTTTAGTGTTCAATAGGTGTCGAGGACATGCTATAGAAAGGCAGAATTACATTGATGACCTCCGGCATGGACCAATCAGAAAGTGAGTCCTGTATCTCCTTTGTGTAACAGCCTGGAGAGGGGGGGTTTTATTTGTTTTATAATATGTCTAGAAATTCTGAGCAAAAACAAGAAAACCTACTTAATTAATTTGGGCATCAGTTATATGAAGTATGGGATTTTGTTTTTAAGGAATGATGGTACTTCAAGGTCAGACCATTTTGAAGAATCATCATTTATCAAGAGGAGAAACTTTTATAACAACCATGAAACTGATTATCATGGATCCAGACGGGCCTTCCACTGGTCCCGAGACTTCCGATCCCAGGCCCATGAAGACTTCCACTATCAGACCCACGAGTTCTACTCTCAGCCCAGAGACTTTCGATCCCATCGGCGAGAGTTCCACTCACAGCCCCGAGATTTCTACCAGTCATCCAGGTATATATTCTTCCCTCCTCCACCCTAACCCCCACCCCCTTTGTTTTTAACATGAACGTGAAACCCAAACTTAGTAAATAAGCATAATGCCAAAGGGCCAGCCTTCATCCAAACTTAGAATTCTCTGTGGATGCTTTACCTCTTGGTAAAGAAATTGTCACTGCCTAAAACTATGAAGTACTTATCTTTTTTTGTTTACTCCCAAATCATAAACATTGAAGCAAATGAGATAATTAAAGCCAATCATTTAAAAAATGAAAAGGATAGTGTAGTCTATGCACTATTGTTGTTTCTCTGTGCTGAGCCCTGCAGAATGGGAGAGCAACTGATAGCTCACCTCAGAATACAGATACATTGTGTTAACTATTTAATTAACACCAAGTCATACAGTTAGTACAGGATAAATGGGGGAGGTGAGAAGGAGAGATGGGGGGGAGGGGGTCATGGAAAGATTTATTATGCCAGTAAATCTGACAAAGCTCCAGGTTAAAAATAAAATCATTTATATGGGGAAAAAAATAATATTTTGAATTTTTATAATACCTTGGGGGAAGGAGTTTACATGTAATATTTCTATTTTACTTATATTTTGCCTCCTTCCAGGATAAAATACTGAGGTGAAAATTAAATGAATACACTTAGGATTTCTAGTCTTAGGCTAAAGTTTTAAAATTCTATAGCATGGTTTGGTTAAATTGCTCTTTAAGTACACATTTGGTCTTTTAAGGCCATAAAAGTTTCATGATTGTAGAAGACATTTGGCCCCCTCATGAATCAGTTTAAACAGAATTGATTGATTTAGTATTAATTCATTATGTGCCAAGCCTGGTCCCTCCTTTCCTATTACTTTACAGTCTCTTGAGTTTCCTATGTTTCTTTCCCACAGTTCTTTCATACTAATATGTCATATGACTTCCCAACGTCTTCTGTTGAGCCAGGAAAGCCAATCAGAAGTTGCTGGGAACAGCTTCTTCTGATCACTTCCCCCACTGTTATCATTGTATTGTCACTTACACATTTCTTCCTTCAAAACAGGTTATGACTCAAACAGAACTTTAGCTAATTTTTGTACAAAGAAATTTGTAAATTGCTGAGATTGCCTGAAGATAGCACGTTCTTTTTGTCTCAGCTTCTTAAACTGGTTTGTGATCCCATCTTGGGTCTTGTAACTGAATGAAAAGGACATGAAATTATTCATTGTCAATACAATACCCGGGGTCGTGTAAAAATTTCTTGGACAAAAAGGGGTCACGAGTGGAAAAAGTTTAAGAAGTCCCGCTCTGTGCCACGTCTTTCTCAAACCGAAAGTAATCTGTGCTCTGACAAAAAGCTTTTGCTGCAATTTCAGGCAATTTTTCTAGCAGGTGAAGGGTTTAGAACAGTATGTTAGTTTTCAACCTGGGGCTACAGTCTAAACTACTTTTATAAAATCTTTCTTTCCTCCAAAACTACATGTGACATGGAGGGTATGGCAAATGGAAATGTCTAAATGTTGTTTTTCTTAGCTTTCTTTCCTAATCAATAACCTTAGGAAGCCATATGACACTTTCTTCTATTAAAGGATCTCTGTTAGGAAACCACTTACTGAATAGAAGGGAGGAAAAATGCCCAGTCAAAAATATCAGTCCACTCCAATGCTGAACAATTAGGCATCGGCCCCCTGTTTATCTGCAATGTGATTAGACACCTGGAAGAAATGACTTCTTTTAACTAGATGTTAAGAATTCATGAATCTCAGTTTCTGTGACATCACTACTGACAGTTTGTCTTTACCTTTTCTTTCTAGGAAGAACCAATACAGACGGAATTATTCTTGCCAAAATGTGGGAAACCATCCCCCATTGCCTCCTCCAGGTCCACCTAGAGAGGACTATTCTCAGAGCAGATATACTTGGAATCTAAAACCCAACTATAACCTCCCTCCTTGGAACAAAAGACAGAAACTTAACAGTTATAATGGACCATATTTTACAGACCAATGGGGGACAGATAGACAGCCACAGATATGTAGAAATCAAACGGGAGAAAATAGTTGGCACGACGTTTAGTCAGACCGATTCAAGGGAGGGTCGCCATCTGTTTTATTACTTTCCCAGGCAAACTTAGGGAGAAATTGCGGTTTTTACCTCTTTGTTGATGAGGTTGAAGTGTGTGTGGCAGTGAATTTTTAAAAATCTCACGTCATACCTGAAATTTTTAAAACAAGATGGCATTTAAGATTTTGGCCAGTGAGCAAAGAGCCTCCACTGCAGATTACCAAAAAGTAACATGTATATCTAGAGTTGCCGTTTTAAGTTTTTTGGTTTGTTTTTATTATTTTGGTAACATTTTTAAAAGTCTTTTTTATTATATTTACTTATTGGCCCATTGTCACTAAGGCTATTTTTCTTCTTTTGTTCAGTATTCAGACGACGCCCTGCCCAGGAGACAGTCTCTTTAAACTTAGGCCTGGGTTGAGGTTCTGGCAGGACCTCTGAGAGTGGCTATTCTAGGGTGGGCTTGCCTGAGTGCCAGTAGGCAAGTCCAGGAGTGTCACTGGCCAGCTAAGCAGAGCCTGACTCTTGTGAACCACCCTAGGAGTGTAAAAGAGCAGAGTGATCCATGGCTGGTTTTTTTTTTAGGAAAAGTACACTTCCTAACCTGATACCTGCAAAGGGAAGAGGGCAGCGGCAAGAAGGCCTGGGTTCAAATCCAGGTCAAGCACTTTAATGGTTTTATGACCTTTGATACTCACCAAACTTCCCTGGGCATCAGTTTCTTCATCTTTAAAATGAGGTAATCTGTGACTTCTACAGGCCCTTCTAGCCCTGAACCTGGGCCTTAGTGGCTCATCCTACATGATTAACGTTATTTGTCAGAGGAAAAAGAAATCAGAAAAGCCGATTGGATTCTGCCAAAGGAATGTTCCTGTCAGTCAGTCAATGTAGCACCTTTCTACACTCCAGGAACTCCACCAAGTAGCAACTTTTTTTCTTCTGGGCTCTCTGCTCTTGACATGTTCTTTATCAGTCACCTAAAACTTGAGGTGGTCACAGCTCCACCAAGATTAGAGCTGGCCTTGCATTCAGTTCATTTTCAGTTGGTGGCTTCAAGATGATTGATCAGGAAGGCTCTAACTTCCTCACTAGCTCCTTTTCTGTCCGAAAGCAAATTGTTTCTAAGGAGTCTAGAGCATAGTACTAACCCCATTCATTTGATGGGAGCACGGTCTAGTATCTTAGCTGCTTATGTGACATTTTGTAACCTTGAGCAGTTTAACTCATAGGGTACTAGAGAGAGAGAAAGGTCTTTGCAGGTCTTTTTGGATTTTTACAGATGAGGAAACTAAGACCCAGAGAGCTGAAGGATCGTCTGCCTCAGGTCACGGGGAGTAATCCTCCAAGGTGATTTTTGAACCCAGGTCCTCTAATTCTAGAGCCAATGCTTGCTTATTCCACTGTGCTAAGCTGCCTCCCACATTGAACTTCAGGCCCATTTGCTTCTCTGTAAAATAGGGTTAATGCTACCTACCTCACAGGTGCATCATAAGGCCCAGAGATCGATGATCTATCCCAAGTGCTTTGTAAACCATATAGAGCTTCATAGAATGACAGTCGCTGGTTTTTCCTGGCTGCTGTCCGGGGTTCCCAAATCAGGCAGATGATAGGTAGAGGGCACGCTCCCATGGTGCATTAAGCTTTACAATGCTCTTCCCCTACAACTACCTGTTTGAACATCATCTTCCCTGTATAGATGAACAAACTGATAGTCCCCAAAAAATGACCTTAGACCTTTCTACCATCACTTCAACCACGAAGGAGTTGATACTGGACTGAGGGAATCTTGCTCTTGCCTCCAAAAGAAAAACTACTTCTGTCTTTAAATTCCTTGCTTTGTGCCCAGTTTGTTTTCTTTTCTCCTGGCCTACATCTGGAGGAGCTCAGTTCTTTCCATGATCACCTTTCATGATGTGGATGGTTGTGAAGAGTTTAGTCTTACTCCTGTGCTTTAAAAAATCACCTGCATAAGTCTAGGAGAGAACAGAGGCTCTGGGTTTTCACCAGCCAGCTTTTCACCAACAGGCCTCTGCTCTGATGCATGTAAGTGACCACCAGGCCTGAAGAGCCAGCCTGGTCACAGTGAGGTTGCTGTGAACCTTTTTGTGATGGCTACTGAGAAGTAGTAGCCTTTCAGGGAGTCCGGCTAGCTGTGACTCTTTAGCTGGACCAGGAAAGTTACGTTAGGATTAAATAAAGTCAGGACTGGAGGCGAATGAGAGCAAGAGGAGAAAAGAGCTGAAATCTCATCCAGGCTCTTACCGGAGCCCACCATGGCAGCCTCCGAAACGAAGAGAAATTAGTACTATTGAAAATGTGATCAGGGATCAGAGAAACCTTGAAGGGACAAAGTGAATGTTTAAAAACTGAATTGGTGCTTTCATTTGACTTCATAAAAGATCCCTGTAGAAGCCTTGAAATTAAAGAATCACATTGCTGAGCTTAACAAGTTGGTCTTTTGGGTCTTCCCATCCCTATACGTACCTCTTCCCCCATCCTCTCTTTCTCCCTCTCCTCTGCTTCCCTTTTCTCTGTCTGTCTCCTCCCTCCCCTTTGCTCTCTACCTCTCGTCTCTCATTGGTTTTCCTAAAGCTAAAGCTGAAAACTAGCTGATCAACTAGGATTGGGATTGTTTTGAGTATAGCCCTGAGTGAGGAGAAATAATAATTTCATGCCTTTATACTCTAGGATTGACAAAATAGCTCACAATTCTGAAATCATTAGTAACCCCATTTTCTAAATGAGGAACTAAAAGCCAAATTGAGTAATTTTCCCATGGTCCCATGATTGGCATTAGTTCTGGATTAAGTCCAAATCTGGCTTCCAAGTTTAGCACACTCCAGTACATCTGTCTCTAGAAAGGCTATTGGAGGCAAGGTCATTCAAATCATCTTCAGAGATCTAGGTTGACCCTAATCCAGACTGCCTTGAAAAGAACATGGCCATCAGGCCCTGGGCCATTTCCTAAATCTCATGTGTTTGAGATTTGAGAAGCTATTATGTAATCCTCCTAGATCTAGGATGTCGGTTGAGGAATTTCAGGACTTTATTGACGAGCTCAGCAAACAGTGTTATGACTATCATTTAGCTAATATATTTGTCTCCAACTTTGCCTATACTGGTGCTTGCCAACTTTTTTTAAAATGAGTTTTTTTAAATGTAAAAAATTATATATACCACTATAGTAATTGTACTCAATATTCTTTGATTAAGAAAACCATAACTTAAAGGTGCTATGAGTTCATTAAGACTTTTAAATAAATTGGCATTTTGTTCATCACAACAGTCTCTACACACATTTGAAAAATAGAAATTCAGGAAGCATTTATTAAGTGCTTACTATGTGTCATTATGCCTACACTGGGGATACAGAGACAAAAAGAGCCTCTACCCTTCAGGAGCTCATGGTTTGATAGAAGGGAAAGCATATAAACAGCTATGTACAGATGTTATCTAGAGCACAATCAGCAGAAGGTGCTTATTGAAGTGCAGGAAGTATTTTAAAAGGGAGATCCAGAAAGACTTGTGGAAGGTGGGATTTTAGCTGGGAAATCAGGTGAAGATAAGTGGTGTAATGAGCAAGGAGAGAGAAAATGACTAGAAATGTGGAAAGGGGCCAGGTTAAGGGACTATCAAATGGGGCTAAAAGCAGAAGAGGGCAAATAGCTTGGCCAGACCTGTTGAGAATGATCATTGACATAAAAGTGGAAGATAGACTGAAATGGAGAGAGACTTGAGGCATGAAGCCCTACCAGCAAGCTATGGCATTTTACAGGAATGAGGTGATTAGGGTCTTCATCAGGGTGGGGGCAGTGCTGACAGGAAAGAAGGGGGCTTGAGAGATGACATGCAGGTAGAGTAGAAAGGATGTGGAAGCAGGTTGGAAATGGGGTGTGGGAGGGCAAAGAGTGAGGAGCTGGGGATGATTGAGAGCCGGTCTGCCTGCCTGGGAGAATGTAGGTGTCCACTGTAGGCAGGAAGAAGAGAAGGGGTGGGGGAAAAGTTGAATTTATGTTTACAGGACTAACAGTGCAAGATGGTCTAAGGTAGTTGGAGATGTGACAGTAGGGAGAGTTTAGGACTAGATAAGCAGATTTGATAATCATCACCATTAAGATAATTCCATGGGAGCTGATGAGATCGGCAAGCTAAACAGCATAGAGCCTATAGGTTGTTCCTTAGCTCTACTCTTGTTGCTCAATTTCTTCCTAATATTCAGGCTCAATTTCAGCTCCAATGAGGGTTTCAGAACAAACAGCTCTGAATCTGGAGCCAAGCTGGTTCCTGTTCCCCCTCTTCTCTGGATCTTGTGTTTTGTGTTAAAATGATGCCATTGGACTAAATTCTATGGGTGTGGTATAATCCAAATAGCTGGGTTGAAATCCTGTCTCTGTTACTATCTCTTGTGATTTTAAGTTATTTCATCTCTCCAAGTTTGCTCGTCTCTCTTAATGGTTTGGAGTACAGTTGTTCCTCCATCTGTCCATGCTTACATTGTCAGCGACTTTGGAGACGAGTGTTCCTCTGGATTAGGTAGGGTACTTGTTCTTGGATCAAGTGTTTATTAAGGTCTCAATGTGTTCCCAGCATTGGGTCAAGTACATGGGTACAATAAAGGCAAAACCAAGTCCTGCCCTCAAAGACTCCCATTCTGATGAAAGGGAAAGACCCTATGTAAGTAATTACTATAGGTTTAGAAGAGGGGCTCTCCCCAAAACACGTAGAACCAAGTGTTTCCCCTCCTTGCTATGCTACTATTGCGTAAAAATTATCACGCTCCCAAGCTTAGCCATTTGAAGATGCTGATCAATTGGACTTTGGTTTTTCCTTTGAAATGAGTTCAAAGAGACCATGGAGTTCAAAGTCTTGTATTTACAGATGAGGGAAATGAATTGTGAACGGTCTCACAGTGAGTCAGTGGTCAATCCAGAATAAGAACCCAAATCTCATTCTGAGGAGCAAGGATTGATGAAGCACCTACTATGTGCAGGACTGGGAGAATACATCACCAAAACCCCCAGGGGGGGTACTATTGTTAGCCCTATTGTTGAGGAAACTAAGGTAGAGGTCATGTGACTTGTCCAGGATTGCAAAGCTGGTCAATATAAGGTCAGATTTCACTTTGGCATCTTTCATTCTACTAGGTCCCAAACACATTTCCTCCCTTTTATTTCTCTTAGCTATTCTCTTGTTTTGTGCTGTGGTGAGAAAACACTGGCTTTGGATGATTTGGGTCCATTTACTGCAGATGTAGCCCTGGCCTAGTCACCTCAAAGCCTCAGTTTCCTCCGTTTTAACTGGAGATGGTTGTTCTTCCTACTCACCATGTTGTGAGAAAAGCACTTTACAAAAACTTTCAGGAAACAGCTCTCCTTAAGTAGGCAAAAGTTGCTTAAGTTAAAATAAGGGATAATTTTTTTGTGGGGGGAAACGTGGCTCGTTTTGCAAATGAGTTAACACTAGGATCCCATAAGTACAAGGCTCTTCAGCATGCTTGAAATGACCCTGTGTTCTTTGGTCCACAAAGCCAACCTCCCTTGTCAGCCTCTTCTGACCAGATGTTAACATTTAGTCCAGTAGATGGAGCCAGTTACAAGTTTTGAAATGTGAAATGGGGATGTTTCCATTTATCAAAGAGGAACTGATCACCCTTAAGTGCTCGTGTGACCTCTTACATTTAGGCTTTCCTTCTAAAGGCGTAAACCCTTGAGATCTTGTCTGATCCCTGTGGACATCTTTTAAATATTCCAATACATCAGAGACCTCCTTGTTCTTTTAATAGCTTGCCCTAATAAGTAAGCTTCCTGAGAAAGAGGATTTGTTTTTTCGTTTTATTTTTATATCCTCAAACCCCATCGCAGTGTCCTCGGAAATGTTGAATGATTTAGAACGGAGACAATTCTGGAAGTCCACTGGGCTTTATGCTAAGAAAGTAACTTAATTGCCACAACCTTCAACCCAGAGAAACCACTGCTGTGCCTGGGTCACAAGGCCGCATTTACACATAAGCCAGCCCTTCCTGTGATGGTAAAAAAAACTGGAACAAAGTTAATGTCCATCCATAAGGAAACAAAAAAACAATTGTTACACGGATACATGTGACATGGGGTCATAAGAAACAATGAATCTGAAGGTTTCCAAATGTCTGTTATCGCTGTTACATGCAGAAGGACTAAAGTACCTTCCAGTGTAGAACTAGAAAAGCAACACCCAGTGACTGCAAACAATGTAACATCATCATACTGACCAAGCCAAAACTTGAATCACAGTAGCTAGCAGGGATACCAGTGCTTTGAGGTTTCCAGAGTGTTTTACAAATATATCTTATTTGATCTTCACAATCACCCAGCTAGGTAGGTGCTATTATTATCCTGGTTGGTCCCTTACAGATAAGGAAACCAGGGCAGCTGGGGGAAAGTGACTTGCCCAGATTTATAGTCAGGGTTTGTTATCTGGATTTTTACTCACATCTTCCTGGTGCTAGGCTATTAACAAGGAATACTGCTTATACTGTTGGACTTGACTGATATGTTGGCTAACATGGCTGAACTTTTCCCCCCCTTTTTTATTCATTGTTAAAAGGAGTACTTCTCCATGTGGAAGAGAGGTCTAGATGAGAAAAGGTGATGTAAAAATAAAATATAATTTTGAAATATGTTTATCAGGTTAAACATTGAGCACTTACAGTGAAGACCAAGACCTTCAGCCACTCAGATAAATATTCTATGAGAGAGAATGTGATACAGGAAAAGAACTTCAAAAGTGCTAAAGGAAACTAGGAGAGCCTGGCCAAGACTACACTCAAGTATCACCTTCGGCCTTTTTCTGATCTCTTGACTCCAAACTGGTGGTCTCACTTTCCCTCCCAAAAGAGCTTGTATTCTTTTCTTATACTGTCTTCCCAATAGAATTCAAGATCTTTTTGAGAGCAGAGAATGTTTCACCTTAGTCTTGCCTCGCTATTTAGGGCAGAACCTGCTGACCCTAAGCACTATGGTTACTGCCTCTCCGGAAGAACTCTATAATAAAAGTGTTCCACCAATCAACAAGCATTTATATTTATATTGGCTAAGAAGACCCCAAATCACAGGATGAAATGGGCAGCAGTGAGCAATTGGACGTGAAGAGGGAAGGGGGAACCAGGGCTGGGCTTTGAAGGAAAATAAGGGTTTCTCCTGGCACAGATGAGTCGATGCAATCCAGGTACGGCAGCAAGCTACGCAAGCAATGGCATTTTGAAGGCGCGATTATCCGTGACTGATGGATCAAAGTAATAACATGACGGGGAATCGTGGAGAGGGATCCCCGCGACCTTGCCCCGGAGAACCGCTGGAGACTGTTGGCCCGGGGAGGCTTGGTCAGACCTATCCCTTAGAAAACTATTTTGGCGGCGGAATATCACTCGATCCCGACTGCTAAGGGGGAAAAGTTTCCACCACTCGGTCACTTATTAAGCTTTTAGTAAGGGCGGCTGGGCGTGGCAGGGAGTGTGCCAGGCCGGGAACACTCATCTTCAGGAGTCCAAATCGGGCCTGGGAGGCTTCCTGAGCGACGCCGGATGGAGCGCGCAGAAACAAAAAGGGAGCCACCCTTACTTTCCGCGAGCTTATCTGTAGGCTTGGGGCATCTACCCAGATGGCTTAGCACGCATTCATCGTTTCTCCCATTTCCTATTACTCTCCGATAAATTCTTCTTTGCGTAGACACGGAAGGACACAAGCTCCGACAGATGCCTACTTAGCAAACTGGGGAGGCCCAGAGGATGAGGCCCGGCGGCACCTCCCCTGCTGCGGGCCCCCAGCCCCTGGGGGGGGGGGGTCTGCTCGTGCACGGGCCGCGAGCGCGCTCCCGCATTCGACCCGAGGCTGCCGGGGGCCGTTTTCCTGCCTTAGTTTCCCCGGCATTTAGCACACTGCCTGACACACAGCGGGTGCTTCCGGAGGGAGTAAAGTACTTGGCAAACCTTCCAGCGCTCCGTTCCCAAGCGCGGCTATTTAACGATCGCGGCCCGCTCGACGTAACAAGACTTGGGCGGGTTCGGCCCCCCCGGAGTCCGGAGGAGCGGAGCTCAAACCCCAGCCCAGACTCGCCCTCGCTGGGGGATCCTGGGAACGTTCCCGAACCCTCTGTCTCCGTTTCCTCATCGCAAAACGAGCCGGACAAGGGACGGACAAAGTGTCCCCTGCCGAGGAAACCCTAAAGGAGAGCTGGCCGAGACTCCCGAGCCCCAGTTTTCCGACGGCTTTCCTTTACCAAGATGGCCTCCGCCCCGCGACTCCCCATTGGCCCCGGCCGCATACGGGGGCGGGCCCACGATTCCCTGTTCTCCCGGCCTTGGGGTGGAGCGGAGACCGGTTCGGCCGGGGTCGCCGCCGGACGTGACGTCACTCACACGTCTCCGCCGCCGTCGGGGGCGGGGCCCTGAGGGAACCAGAACGAGGCTGGGGGAGGCCCGGACCGCGGAAGCGGAGAGGCCGGTGAGTGGGAGCGACAGGGAGGGGGAGGCGGAGGGGGAGGGGAGGGAGTGACGCGGCCCTGGCCGGGCTCGGGCCCGTGGGCTGCGGGGCTGCACCCTCCTGCCGCGTATCCTTGACATCCCCCACCCCCCACCCCGAGCGTCTGTCTGTCTCTCTCTTCTCTGAGTCTGTCTGTCTCTCTAGTCTCTGCTTCTCCTGTCATTCTGTCTCTGCCTTGACTCTGCCTCCCTGTCTTTCTTTTCTGTCTCTCGTGTCTCTCCGTCTCAGTCCTGTGTCTCTCTCTCTCGTGCCTCTCCGTCTCTGTCTCTCCTCTGTCGTTCACCTCTCTCTGTCTGTCTCTCTTCTCTGTCTCTCTTGTCTCCTTTCTCTCTCCCTGTCTCTGTTTGCCTTCCCCCCGCCCCCGTCTTAGTCTTGCCCCGCTTCCCTTTCATACCCCCTCCTTTTGCTTGCCCCCTCCTGTTACCTCTTCTTTTCTTACTTCATATGGAGTAGACACTCCCTGCCTCAGTTTCCCTCCCCTTTTCTTCTGTGCTCTTCTACTTGGGGATTTTATCATTAATTACTTCTTATTCTGATGATTCCTGGATTTCCAGCCCTGACCTCTTTCTTACCCTCTGGTCTCACGTCTCCAGCTGCCTATTGGACATATCAAACTAGACATTGCCCAGCAGACATCTCAAGCTCACCCCGTCCAAAGCCTCCTTCTTTCTTCCCACCCCCTCCTCCCCTCTTTGGGATTCCCCTCTTCCTCCTGCATCCTTGACTCCTCTCGCCAGCCTCCATAACCAATCTGTTGCCAAGCCAAGCTCCCCAGTGCTGCCACCATGCTGATTATCATCCTTTCTTCCCAACCATTCTTCTTAAATTGTAAGTAAGACAGTGCCCCCCCTCCTAATTACAAACTTTAATGCTCCTGGTTAACCCAAGATCACATATGAAATGCAATACTTGCTTTTTCGGCTGTTAGGTGGTGCAGCTGGGCCTAGAGTCAGGAAAACCTGATTTCAAATCCAACCTCAGATATTGATTAGCTGTGTGATCCTGGGTAAGTCACTGTACTCTGTCTGCCTCAGTTTCCTCATCAGTAAAATGAGCTGGAGAAGGAAATGAGAGACCACTCCAGAAAACCTCAAAAGGTTGGCGTGTTGGACACAACTGAAATGGCTCAACCAGGACTTTATAGCCTGACCCCTGCTAGCTGCCCGGCCTTCTTACCCTTTCCTGTGATGCAGGGAGCGGCACTCCTTGCTGATCCTCAAACAAGACCCTCCATCTGCCAACTTCTGGCATCTGGTTTCCCTGTCCCAGCTCCTGAACGGCTGGGCTTCCTTAGGTCCCAATCAAAACCCCATCTTCCACGGGAAGCCTTTTCTTTGAATTCTCTTGCCATCCCTCTGTAGACTAGCACTCCCATTTGTGGAGTTACTTTCATTTTATCCACCCTGGTAGAGTGTACTTTTTGAGGGCCAGGACCCTTTTTTTGTTTTTTGTTCAATAGCTTTTTATTTACAAGCTATATGCACGGGTAATTTTTCAGCATTGACAATTGCAAATCTTTTGTTCCAACTTTTCCCCTCCTTCCCCCCACCCCTCCCCCAGATGGCAGGTTGACCAATACATGTTACATATGTTAGAGCATAAGTTAAATACAATATTTACAATACAATTCTTTATTCTCCGACACTTGGCACGGCACCAGTCAGCGCATAAAAATTATTTATTGACTGATGGACTGATTCAAGCAACGGTTTGTCATCAGCATTTTTCATCTGTTTAGTTTTTCCCCTCTACACCATTCAGTTGGTCTCTTAGGTGGCCTTTGAAGAACCTTGTAGGAACACTCTGGGGCTTGATACAGTCATGCATTGGAGAACCCAACCATCTGAACCCTCCCATCTTCCATCTGAATTCTGGGCTGGACAGTGTCCAGGACAATGGCGAATGTATTAGGTCACCATCCAGCTCTGTCCTCCAAGTTGTCCTTGTTCGTCATCAGGGGAGCAAAGAACTGAGCATCTGATCTTCTCATTTTCTTGAACAATGTCAGACAAAATGCTTGAAAAGGCTGCCTCTTCTGCCTCCTCAGACACCCGCAGTAATCGGTAGATAAAGCAGAGTTGCTTGTATTTTCTACGCCTCTGAGTTAGTTCTGTGGCCTTATCAGAATGGTCTGCAAACCAGCTCTCTCACATTTTCATTGAAAGTACCCTAAGTGTATGTACATGGATCATTCCCACCAAAATCTTTATAAAATAAGTCGTTGCCATTTGTTTTTATGTCACAGTCATCTCTGAATAGTCTTCCTTCTCTCCTCCCCTAGCATTAAATAAACCCTCTGTTGTTTATTAAAGCCAAACCAACTGAGTAGTGACCACATGTAATCATAGACAAGGCCTTCTCTACCCATCATCCCCTGCTCAGCTCCCTGCTCCTCTGCCAAGAGGAGGGAAGTCTTTTCTAAAGAGATGACAAAATAGGCTCACGTTGAGCCAGTGGTTGCCGATTTCCTTTTTTAGGGGATGACGCTACCTGCGATTTTCTTGTAGTTTGATCCTGGGATCCTCTTCAAGATAGCTAGCTTGTGAACTCATCCTGCGGTGCTTTCAAAATGATGTGAGCACAGATTTCTCCTCTGTTCTTGCTTCAGCTCAACCTCTTTTTGTTACTTAATCCTGTTCCTCCTTTCGCTTTTGGCACGCGCAACACTGAAGTGAGGTGCAGAGTAGAACATGATGATTTCACTGTTATTAATGGGGAGATTTTAGAGATAATATCGCAGCCCAGCCTCATTTGTTGTCTCCCGTCTTTTTGGATCACTGACTTGCAGGAGGTGGACTGTTAGGATCGCTTAGTTTTGGTTCTTTTTGCAGATGAGGAAACAAAGGCTCAGAGGCAAAGTGACTTCCCAGAAGGGGCACACATAATAAATAGCAGTCCGGAATTGAGCCCTTGTCCTCTGACTCCAGTCTTTACAATGTATATGCGGTACTGTCCACCTTTCACCTCTAAATGACTTTAGATGGGGACCCCACCAAACTCTTTGCAAGCATCTTTATTTCTAAACACTTGTACAAAGTGATTTGTTTCGTTGAAAACACATTTAAAGTTAGAGTGACTTTCTACTTTTCTTTTTTTTTTTAAGTTTTTTATTTTTAAAACATGCACAGGTAAATTTTAAACACTGATCCTTGCAGAGCCTTGTGTTTCAAATTTTCCCCTCCCACCCCCTCCCCTAGATGGCAAGCAATCCAATATATGTTATACATGTTAAAATATATATTAATTCTGATATGTGGGAACCTATTTATATAATTTTCTTGCTGCACAAAAAAAGTCAGATCAAAAAGAAAAGTAAATGAGTAAGAAAACAAAATGCAAGCGAACAACAACAAAAAGAGTGAGAATGTTGTGTCGAGATCCACATCAAACAACAACAAAAAGAGTGAGAGTGTTATGTTGTGATCCACATTCGGTTCCCATAGTCCTCCTTAGAGTGTCTTTCACACTGAATCATGGCATTGAAGGGACCTTAGAAGATACTCTAGTCCGATACCCTCCTTTTACAGAATGAAAAATGAGGTTCAGACAGTGATTTACCCAGAGTGCACAAGGACAAGGCTGGGTCTAAAAACTGTCAGTACTAGCTGTATAGCCTTAGCCAAATCCCTTTCCCTCTCAGAGCCCAAGTTTCTTCCAGGCAGAAGGAAAGAGGTAGTTGAAAAGTTTATCCAAGGACCCTCCTCCTCCTCCCAGTCGATGCTCTACATTTGGACTGGGGAGCCTTCTGGGAGGTCTGTGAACTAGGGTTCAGAAGTGTGGGATCTGGCCTAGGGGAGAGAAGACTTTCTGGTGCAGTGTCCTAAATAGCTGTGTGGAGTCCAGCTTCTGTCAGAGCATGAAAAGAGTTGAGGAGGATGGAGAGCCCTGAAGTGGTAAGGGCAGGCCAGTGAACAAAAGTCATCGAATGCCAGGGTGAGAATGTACACCATTAGGGATCTTTAACAGAGCCAGCTGGTGGTTTAACACATCGGCATTTCCACCTGGTTCCGAGAGCCAGACCACCTCCAATGGGGAATTTCAAATCCGCTCCCAAAGATACGATCAGTATTCAGTCTCGAAGGTGGAATGGGGTCAAACTTAGCTGGGGCCTGAGGCAGAGGACAGTGTTGCATTCGTAAGTAATTACCTGTCCTTTTGCCCTTCAGTTGCTTAAGAGAAAGTGGCCCGATGGAAATTGTTTTCAGTCTTCAATTCCTTGTAGTGCTAAGATGGACAATGTTGACTTGACGGAAGGAGCAGACCGAGGACTAACGAAGTACTCAGAGCTGGTTCTTCCACTTGCTCCTCTGCCCAGAGTCACAAAATTAGCCCAAAGCACTCCGCTTCCAGCAGACTAAATAAAATTCATTCACTTCCTCCTGGGCAGTGCCGTAACTGAAAGCCCCCCACGAGGAGAGGCTGGAGAAATTGGACACTCTTCGTGAGCCGTGTGAGCCCCGGGGTGGTGCAGGAAGGGGGACGGGGCAGGGAGGCTTGGCTCCACCTTCTTGGCTCTCGGGCTTGGCGCAAGGGCCCCTTTCTGGTTCTACCACCTCCTTGGGACATCCTTCCTTTTCTGAATCCACAACCTCAGGTGGAGGCTCTTGTCCAGACCAGCCTCTGTTTGAGCCCTGAGTGTCATCCGTCCCGCCTCAGGAGAACCTGCCTGCCTGAAGCCTGAATCATCCTTTCTGAACCTCCACCCACTGACCCCGGCTTCTCAGCTCCCTGGGACCAAGAGGGCAAGTTTCCATTTAGAAAACCCTCTCCATTAGGAGACAAGCTCCTAAGTGTCTGAAGGCAGCTAGCCTCCCCCCTTTTCGTTTCCCCAGTTCCCTTATCCGTGGTCTTCCTCACAGTGACGACTGGTCCTCTTCAAGTTCTGACATCCGTTTATGAACAAAAACATGGGAATGATTGCTGCTTGTCAGCTACTGAGAAGGCAGCCTGAACATTGTTTCTGAAAAAGATCTAAGGGTTTTAGTGGATCCCCAGCAGGGATAAAACCATTCTAGGTTGAATCGGGAGGAACATTGGACAGTCTGGGGAACTGATGGCTGTGACTGTTGACTGTGCCGGGCCCTGGCCAGACTACGGAGATCTGGGGGCAACCACGGAGCTTCCAGACGAGGGCAGCCCTCTGGGAGAGAATCCCTGAGGGAGACTCCGGGGAGCTGGCCAAGTGGGGGATGTGGTAGCTCTCCGGCCTTGTTCTGCCTGACTCCCCAGGGATCCACTGGAGGAAGCTGCAGGGAGAGCCATTTACCATAACAGCCCCTTCCTCCCAGGTTTTGTGCAGGTGCCAGATGATGGTGAAGCGCCTTTCGTGGGCCTGGCGAGGTGTGGGTGCTGTAGAAGAGTTAGCCATCCTGGCAGTGGTGGTTATACATGTGAGGAAAGACTTCTAGCAGTCGGGGCTGCTCCGAGCGGCCCTTGGGAGCCTCCTGGAGGGATTCAGGCCGCCAGGGAGAATGGAGCAGGCCCAGGCTGGCCCAGTGACCCCCTCAGGGGAGTCTGAGCATGAGGGTGAGTGAGGTGGGCAAAGGCTCTAAGGACCGTGTGCTTTCCCTTTCCCTCCAGAACGTCCTGGGCCTGATGCCTGACCACGGGGATGTGAGCCTCCCCCCCGACGAGAGGGTCAGAGCCCTCATCCAGGTGGGCAGCGCGGTGGAGGTCAACGAAGATGTCCCCCCTCGCCGGTACTTTCGCTCCGGAGTGGAGATCATCCGCATGGCGTCCATTTACTCGGAGGAGGGCAACATCGAGCACGCCTTCATCCTCTACAACAAATACATCACGTAAGAGCCCGTCCCTTCCCCTCCCCCGGGGTCACTCTCACCCGAGAACCTGCCCTGCCGGCTGCAGGTGCACTCTTAGCACTGGGGCCATGTTACCCTGGAAGGCAGTGTTCCCAGCCTTTGGCTTCAGATCTCAGTAGCGTCCACTGGCCAGTTAGAGAACAGTTATTAATCACCTGCTGTGTGCCAGGCGTTCTCGTGGGTGCTGGGATTGCTATGACACAAACCATCCCTTCCCCCAAGTGCTCCAGGATCTTAAAGGGGGGAAAGACATCAGAGGAGGCCACCCCTAAGAGGGGGATTGAAGGAGGCCAGGGGTCGAGAAAAGGCTCGGGGGGTGGGAGACAAAGTGTCGTGTGTGAGAAATGCCAGGAGAATGCGTTGTGGCACGGGGCACTACTAGGTCAAATGCCAAACAGGCCCAAGCACGGGCCTACATTTGGGAAGAAACCTCTGCAGCTTTCTGAGACAGGAATCAGCTTTAGGAAGAGCATTGGGGTGGGCAGAGCTGGAGAGACCAGAGGTAGGGAGAGCTCTCAGGAGCCCGGGCACAGGCTGGCAGGCGCAGGCTGGCAGGCACGGGCTGGCAAGATCCAGCTGAAAGCAGAAGGGGCTGTGCTGGAGAGACCAGAGGTAGGGAGAGCTCTCAGGAGCCAGGACACAGGCTGGCAGGCGCAGGCTGGCAGGCACGGGCTGGCAAGATCTGGCTGAATGCAGAAGGGGCTGTGCTGGAGAGACCAGAGGCAGGGAGAGCTCTCAGGAGCCCGGGCACAGGCTGGCAGGCGCAGGCTGGCAGGCACGGGCTGGCAAGATCCAGCTGAATGCAGAAGGAGCTGTGCTAGAGAGGCCGGAGCTGCACCCTCGTGGCCCAGCCCAGGCCAGGCAGGTGCTGGGTCCTCCACTGACCATTCTAGGCATGAAGCAGCCAAGATTTTAGGAACCCAAATCCTCCTTGCTTCATGTCCCAGCGCGGGTGTCCCCTCTCTGACACTGTCGGGAGGCTTCTGCATCTGGCAGCTAGGGTTCTAGAGATCTGCTCACCCACCCCCTTCATTTGAGGGGTGAAGGGGCCAAGGCCCAGAGAGGGGAGAGGCTTCGGCTGTTGATCTCAGGTTCCACGATGGGGGTCCGGCCCTTTGGTTTTTCTCAGACTCCCTTTTGACGGTGTGGCCAAGGTTTGATTCTAGAGCGTGTCTGGGTACAAAAAGGGCATTCCCCACCCCCTCAGCCACATTCCCAGACTTTCTGTGCCCCCTTGGGGGTCTGTGGATCTCTGAAGAAGGGTCCTGGCTCTAAAAAACGTGGCCTTCTTCCTGGCAGATAAGTTGCTCTGTCTTTACCTGAGTCCCCTCAGTTGTGGCCCATCATTGGTTCTGAGCAGCGCGCAGGGCGTATTTCAGAGCCCGCCGTTTCAGCCTGGGAGCGTATCCCAGGAGAGCTCATGAAACCGATCGCGTGGCAGAGAAGGCAGCGTGGTGGGGGGCCCTAGCAGCAGCCGTGGGGGGCGCTTCAGTTACTTCATTGTGAAACTTCTGAATGTTTCTGGACAAGACCATTCACATTCCTCGGATGCTTTGGGGGTTATAAAGCCGCCCACAGCAGCCTGGAGATAGGAGTCAATTCAGTAAACATTTATTAAGCACCTACTGTGTGCCAGACGCTGCTGAGCACTGAGACTACAAAGGAAGAAAAGACAGTCCTGTCCTGTGGGGGAAGGAAGGGGGTGGCACAGGGCATCGGGTTCCATGGAGTCCAAGCAAGCAGAACTGTAGAGGGGGAGCAGAGAGTGGGCTGGAGGGTCCAGATGCAGCCCCCTCCAAAGGAAGACTGACGTTCAGCCAAGCACTTATTAAGCACCTGCTGTGTGCCAGGCTCAGCTCAAACCCTGAGGTACAAACCAGCTCTAATGGGGAAATAATCATGAACGTGATTGGGTGCAGAGTAGTCAGGCGGTCATCTCGGGGGGGAAAGCCTATAGAAAGCTACATTAGAACAGCCTTGAAGGAAGCTGGGGAATAGACGGGGAAATTGGGCTTCATCATTTGTCCAAGTTCCTACAGATAAAGGTCAGCGTCACGAAGAGCCTTCTATGTGCTAGTCGCCATGCTAGATGCGCGAATAAGAGACAAAAGTAAAGGCGCGTAAGCGGTCCGGGCGGCAGTCAGAGAACTCACGGTATCCTCAGACCCAGAGAGCCCCAGTGGTGGGCCTTGCTCAGGGACGTACACCCCGGCCACCAAGCCAGAGCTCTTTCTGCTGCCCTTAAGGAGAGCTGCCTGGGGGCTGCCGGGAGTGCGCCCCACTTCCTGGTAGCTGCTCCCCTCCCCAGGCTCACTCCCTGCAAGTCCCAAAGCCGAGCTCTTCGAGCTTCAGAGTCCGGAACCTTGGCATTTTATTTCTGCTTGACCAGCCAGGCCCCAAAGAAGGCCAGAAAGGCTCGCTGGGAGCGACTGGCCGCGGGCCGGCCAAGGCTCCCCAGCCTACGGTCGGCGGTCTCCCAGAAGCCCCCCTTCCCCTAGGAATGTGCTGCCTTTTGGAGGCCCGAGCTTAAGGGAAGGATCCTCAGCAGGAGGAATTCGGCGCATTTTTCCCTGATTAACGGAGCAGGAGCCACCCCTGCTGCGGCCGCTCTCAAAGCTTTTTATGGGCATTGGTGAGCTCTTGGGGAAGGGATCTGGGCTGTGCGAGGCAGGTCCTCCCTGGGCTCCGAGGGCCTCTTGCGGGCTCCTGGGCTCCCCTCCCTGCAGGCAGGGGAGGGAGGGAGGCCCCGGGCCTTGTGGCTGGAGGCCTTTGTGCAGCCTTTGATGAATCTCTTTCCCCTTTGACATGTTTGCCCGCCCTGGGCCCCAGTCAGATGTGACCCCACTGCCTGGCCACATCTGGGCTGCAGCTATCCGCTCTGTCACCTTGCTGGGGGCGGATGGGAGTCTGACACTTCTCTGGCCAGGGAAGCTGCCGGTGTAGACAGCAGTCACGATGGCAGAGCCGGTGGGGTCCTGGACGAGGCAGAGTGGAAGCGAAGTCCAACCCTTATGGAAAAGGCCTCGCAGCCGCCACCTCCCCCAGGAGCCCCGGCCTGGCTGGGAGCTGCCGGGTCCCCTCCCTGAGCCTCCGCTGTCCCTCCCAGCTGAAACCCGGAGCTCGTTGTTCGGCCGTCTCTTGTCTTTGTGGCCTGCGGGGCTTTCTTGGCCATTCCCTTCTCCTGTTTTAGGCCACGATTAAGGGCATTTTTACCATCTCTCTCTGCCCCGGGCCCTAGAGGCCCGAGGTTCTGATATTCCCCGGGCTCTGTGCACAATATGACCAAGTGCCAGTGCTTGGGGAGTGGAGGGTGGTCTGGGGGTGTGTGGGGGGGGAGAGCCTGCTGAGGAAGTTTGGCTGGAGGCCGGGCCTCCTCCCCAGTCAGTCTCCTTCTCAGCCTGGGGGGGGGGGGTACCCTGAGCCCGCAGGGATGCAGGACAGTACGGTAGTGCTCTGCCCACAGAGCTCGGGAAGCGCCCGCCTCCCCCTCCCCCGGCAAGCGACCTCGGGCCAAGCCTCCTCCTCCTGGGGCCTCAGCAGGTGTTTCCGTCAGTGGCCCGGTCAGCCAAGGTCACTGGGACAGAGGGACATGCTGGGCAGCCTTTGCCCAGGCCACGGGAAGGAGCCCCAGCTCTGAAGGGGCCCCCGATGGGGGCAACCCCCCAGCACAAGGCCCAAGTCCTGCTTTCAGGTGAAAAATGGAGGATTTGGAAGGAACCTTCCTCTCCAGCCGGGGGACGGGACAAGGAGCAGCCAAGGGGCCACCACTGGCTGGGTGGTGCAATGGTTAGAGCTCCAGGCCCCGAGGCAGGAAGCCCTGAGTTCCAATGTTCAGATACCTACCAGCTGTGTGAGCTTGGGCAGGTCTCTTAGCCCTGTTTGCCTCAGTTTCCCAATCCCTGAAAGGGGGGAGTCATGATTCTGCCTGCCTTCCAAAGGAGACCATGGAAAGCACTTGGCGCAGGGGAGGCACTATGTAAATGGCGTCTCTCACCCTCTCCATTGTCACTGTCACTCAGTGGAGGTTGTGGGAGGAGCTCTCTGATGTCCGGCCTCTCCGGTCAGGCAGGGAGTAGGGGGCAGAGGTCCTGTTACTGTCCCCTGTCATATCAGACATGAGGAAACGGGGGGGGGGGGGGTCAGGGTTGCACGATGGTGAGTTCTGAGACGACACTTGTCCCTGGGGGTCTCTGACCTCGGGCCTGGTTTTTTAGTGTTTGTATCTTGTAGAGACGGAACTCTTTGTCTCCCCGTTAGATTGTGGCCTCCTTGAGGGCAGGGCCAGGAGAGGGAGGGAAGCAGTCGGTGGGCAGGGGCACGCAGACGGGCAGGGGCACCTTCGCTCCTCGGTGCTCTGCTGACCCTGGGCCGAGGCCTCCATCCCGGATGGGCTACTCCCGCCCTGTCGTCCTCGGGCCTCTACTCCTGAGGATGGAGGGAAGGCCGCCAGCCCGGCCTCCTCTGGCTCTGGGATCTCCGGCCGTCAGCAGTTCGTGCTCCAGCTGTTTGCTTGGGCCTCCGCTGCCGTTTATTCGGATTCAGACCTATTAAAAGCAGCCCCGTCCCAAGGTCCGCCGGCAGGGCCGTTAGCTGCTGGGGCGGATTTCCTCGCGCAGCAGAAGCGGGCCCGTGACTGAACGTTTCAGAGGGAGTCGGTCCCAGTCGCTTCCCGAGGCCTGGAGTAACTAGTCTGACAAAGGCTGGTGGCGGCTGCGGCTGAGGAGGCTGCAGGAGCTCCCCTCCCTCCCAAGGAGAGCTGCGAGGCGGGGATTAGCCTCTCAGTCTCCGGCCTCTCATTTCTCAGGAAAGAAACTTGCTTTGCAGAGCAGGCAGCACAGTGAGGCTTAATCCCCCTCCCAGGGGCTGGATCCATGTGGATGGGCTGACATCCTCAAGGAGCACGAGGCCCGAGGGAGGCCACAGTCCGGCCCTTTTGCCAGTTAGCGCTCCCTCTGCAAAGTCCTGAAGCCTTCTGCCTGGAGGCGGATGTCCCTGGAGGACAATGCACGAGGGCCAGGCTGCAGTGGGGCTTCTTTGTGGGGGCCCCCACCGAGGCCGGCCTGCCCCCTGCTGGCCTGGCCCTGCTCTTGCCCACCGGAGCCCACCGGGCATGCTGGGCCCACTGGGTCCCTGGAGGCGTAATCAGCCGCTCTCTTCTCTTTCAGGCTTTTTCTCGAGAAGCTTCCGAAGCACAGAGACTACAAGACGGCGGTCATCCCAGAAAAGAAGGACACTGTGAAGGTGCCCGCGCCCGCCCCCCCCTGAGAAGCTCCCGCCTGGCTTGGCCGAGCCTCTCACTTGCTCCTCAAGAGCTGTCCCTCATAGCAAAGAAATTTTAAAAGAAAAAGAGGAGGGGGGGGGGGGCAGGCCCGCTCAGAATCATGGCAAGCTCTGAGACCCGGGGCCTCTGCAGCTCTCCAGAGGGGCCGGGAGGGGCCGCTCAGATCACTGTTTGGGGGTCTTGCCCATTCTCTCATTCATCATTAACACTCCCCCTCCCCCAACAAGCTGGGGATGCCCCTTAACCTTCCTGTCCTTTGTTGTGTCCCAGAAACTCAAAGAGATCGCCTTTCCCAAAGCGGAAGAGTTGAAGGAGGAGCTGTTGAAGAGATACACCAAAGAATACGTGGAATACATTGGGAGAAAGGTCAGTGGGTGGCGGAGCCCGGGGGGCTGGCTCAGCCCCAGGGAGCTGCAGTGGGACAGTGTCAGTAGCTCACACATCTCTGTAGCGCTTTTAGGTTTGCAAACACATTTCATCCCCTCTCATTTGAGCTCCACAACTGCCCTGGCAGGTAGGCTATTATTTCCATTTTATAGAAAGGAAAACTGAGGCAGGCAGAGGCTAACCTGCCCAGGTCACACAAGCAGTAACTCTCTGGGGCCGTATTTGAACCCAGGGTTTCCTGATTCGAAGTCTGGCGCTCCCTCCACTGCCCCCTGTGTGTCATGGGAGAGGCAGTGGGGAAAACCTGGGCTGGTCTTGCCATGACTGGGCACTGGGGGGGCAGGTATCCCCCCCCCCCCCGAAGTCGGCCTCCTTGAGTGTAACGAGAGGCCGGGAATCCTTGGGCTGCCTGTCTCCCGGGAGAGGGCAGAATGCTGAAACGGGGTATCCCCACCCACACTAACTGCAATAGGAATTCGGGGAACAGGGACGGGGCCCTCAGAAATATGCAGCGGCCCCAGATCAGGGGGCGGGGGCACGGCAAAGCTCAAGGGGGGCTGAGTGCTGTGGGCCCAGTGGACCCCAATGGGCAGCGGCGGTTGTTAGTAAGCCCTGGCTGTGTGTCCGGCACTGCACAGAACGCTAGTGGAGCAAAGAAAGGCCGCCCCTCCCCTCCGGGAGCCTGCATCCTCGTGGGAAAGCGCTAACCTGCCGGGCCCTTCTAGCCTTCGGTCCCAGAAGATGCCACCGAGTGCAGGGAAGGGAGCTTTGGCGAGAAGGCCTCTCGTGGGGGCCGGGCCGGGGAGGACGGCAGGCCTCTGGTCCCTTGGGAGGGCGGAGCCGAGTCTTGAAGCAGATGGGGGATTCTGAGAGGCATGGGAGCCCCCCCAAGGCAAAGGCTCAGAGATGAGAGGTGGACGCATGGGCCGGGAACGGCGAGGCTGCCCCGGGCGGTGTAATGACACTGGGAAGGCTGGAGGCAAAGCGTGGAGAGCTTTGTTGTTGACACTGGAGTAAAGGGGAGCCAGGGAACCTCCCTGAGAAGGGGGTGACGAGGTCCGGAGAGGCTTGGGGCAGGGTCCGGTGAGAAGGCTGTTGCCCTGGCCCCACGTCCAGGAGGGGCGATGGAGGAGGGGGAGGGATGGCACCAGAAGGGAGCCGGTCCCAGTGGAGTTGAGTGATGCTGCTGGGCAGCCTTCCACACTGGAGTGTGAGCCCACATCACTTTCTTTCCTTGCAGAAGAAAGAAAATGAGGAGTTTGCTCGTAACTTGGCCCTCCAGCAGCAGCTGGAGGAGGAACGGCAAAGGGTAGCGCAGCAGAAGCAGCAGCAGGCAGAGCAGGAGCAGTTCCACGCCTTTGAAGAGATGATCCGTCGGCAGGAACTGGAAAAGGAGCGGCTGCGCATAGTGCAGGAGTTTGGGAAGCCAGACCCAGGCCCCGAGGTTCCGGGTGGGCCCCTGGTGCCCGGTGTGGAGAGGCCCCCGACGGAGGTGCTGCCCGCGGCGCCCGCAGCGCCGGGCCTGCCCAACTCGGGGCCCACGCCAGCCAAGCCCCCGCTGGTCGACAGGTCCTTGAAGCCTGGAGCTCTGAGCAGCCCAGAACACAGTGAGTCTCCCTGCTGCCTCTTTCCCTGGCCACAGACAGCCATTGTCGCCCCTCTCTCGTACTGCCCGCTCGGGGATGTGGCCTCAGAGGCCTTCAGAAATGGGGCCTCCGTTCCGGGCCTCGTGGCCAGCAGCGAGGTTGTTTTTCCCCTGAACTAGAAAAGGGCCAGTCTCAGCCCCCACGGGTGAGAGCCCACGTTGCCGGGGCTGACCTTGGGATTATGGAGAGATTTGGGTTTTTCTCACTGTGTCCATCCTCCTTTCAGAGGAAATCCTGCACCTCCTGGGCTCCATCCCAGCACCAGACTGGTTTTGTTTTTTGGGGTAACGCCAGGGAATCGTGTTCCCCCTGAAAGCACTCTTGGTCCCTGAGGGCCTTGGCCAAAATAAACATTCTGGACAATTAGGTCAGAAAAACAGCTCCCGGCTTCCTTCCCTCCTTCCCCTGTGGCCGGCCTCCCTGACTCCCCCTGTTGAAGGGTGCTTGGAGGACCGGCTACCTGAGAAGGTGCAGAGACAGAAATCCTGCGCGGGGCTTGGCACACACCACCCGCCACGCTCTCGCTGCAGGAAAAGCCAGTGAAATCCGAACTGGGTCAGGGGTTCTGGAGCGCCAGTTAAGGGAGCATTGCATAATGACTTCCAGAAAGATGCCCAGGAAAGGGGGGCCTGGAAAAGCTCTTTGTTCTAGATCCCCGAATTGTCCGTCACTTGGGCTCCACTGGGTTCTACTACTGCTCATGCTCTCATGGTATAGAAATCCAGATATTCAGGAAAAAAAGCAGGATTTCCCTTTCCCCCATGGCTCCTGGGAGAAATGTACCCTCAGTGCCCACGGACAAGCACTGGAAGGGGTCGCAGCACCTGGCCCCCCACTTTTGTGAGGCAGAGCCCAGGCTGGGTTAGTGGAGACGGCGTATGGCTCAGCACATCCCAGGCTTGTCACCTCTGACCTTCCCCCCTTGCCCTTTGCAGCGTCTGCGATAGATGGACTTCGCCACGTGGTGGTCCCCCAGATGCTCTGCCCACAGTTCCTCCAGTTTGCTGACGCCAACACTGTCCGTGGCGTGGAGACGTGCGGGATCCTCTGTGGGAAGCTGGTAAAGTAGACCCCTCCCAGGTCTCCTCAGCCGTGGCCCCTTAGCAGAGGGATGATGGGAGAGGATGTCGGAGGTCCCCAGTCCACCTCGTGCCTGACCCAGGGCCCCCCACTTGTGAGGCTCCCAGAAGTCTCGAGCTTCGGGCCAGTTTGCCGGGAGCCCAGGGCCCGGCCTGGGGCCTTCAGGAGTGGAATGGAGACACCAGAGCAGCCTCAGCAGCTGCCCGTGCGTGACTCTGCTTCTCCTTCCATGCCCTCCGGCAGATGAAGAATGAATTCACCATCACCCACGTCCTCATCCCCAAGCAGAGTTCGGGGCCCGATTACTGCAACACGGAGAACGAGGAAGAGCTGTTCCTCATCCAGGACCAGCAGGGCCTCATCACCCTGGGCTGGATACACGTAAGCGCCCCCGGCCTTGCTGCCCCTGCCCTGCTCTCTCTCCACCCAGCGGGGGGGCCGGGGCTTGCTCCCTGGGAGTGCGGCCTCAGGGGCTGCTCCGGTCCATGAGCAGAAACTGGGGGTGAGCCCAGCCAAGGAGAGCCGGTAACTGTGGCAGTGCCCATTGCCTGTGCTGTCCGGGGGTGAGCCGAGGTGCTCAGACGTCGGCTTCTCTCAGTTCTGTCTCTCCAGGGCGCGCTACATGACCCCGTTGGGGGGGGGGGCGCCTCCCTGCTTCTGGTTTCATACTCTGGCCCCAGCCGCACTTTGTCACATAAATACCCTCTAGCCTTCCTTCCCTGGGGAAAGGGCCCAGGGTTTATCAAGCACCAGCTGTCGGCCCGGCCCTGGGGAGCAAGTGCGAGAGAAAGCCGGTCTGGCTTTTAGGACTCGGGCGTTTTTTGGGGACGGGCACAGGCCGCTCCTCAGGATGACGGGCGTTTGTCTGCTTTGTGTCCGCGCAGACTCACCCCACGCAGACGGCTTTCCTGTCCAGCGTGGACCTGCACACGCACTGCTCGTACCAGATGATGCTGCCGGAGTCGATCGCCATCGTCTGCTCCCCCAAGTTTCAGGAGTGAGTAAATGACTTGGGGCTCTGTGAGGGCCCGCTGGCCTGGCAGGAGGGGCCATCCGGGTCTGTCCACCCTGCCTGTGAATTTGTGGGCGCCATAATGGAAGGCCCTCTGGGGAGGCTGGCGTGCCCCCTCCCCCTCAGGTCATTTCCAGACTACAGTTTGGAGACTTAGCAAGAAAAGGCTGGAAATGGGACTGGCCCCCAGAGCATCCTGGGCCCCACCTCACCCTTTCTCCCCAAGGGATTTGTCCTTGACTTTGCTTCTCTTGAGGAGGGTCCGTTTGGGGGGAGCACGGAGACAGTAGCGTGTGTGTCCAGGCCGTTGGGACTCACGGTGACCCTCCGGTCTCATTTCAGAACAGGATTCTTTAGGCTGACGGACCACGGGCTGGAGGAGATCTCTTCCTGTCGCCAAAAAGGATTTCATCCCCACTGCAAGGATCCCCCTCTGTTCTGTGTGAGTGTGGGTGCGGAACGACCCGGGAGGGAACGGACCCACGGGTGCTGCCTCCGGCCCATCCCCGAAGCCCCGGGTCTGGGGTGTTCCAGGGGGGGCCTCTGGCTGGGCGGCGCGCCCGGCCCAGGATTAAGGCTTGTGCTTCGTTCCCTTGCAGACCTGCAGCCACGTGACCGTTGTGGACCGGGCGGTCGTCATGACTGACCTTCGATGAAAAGTTGGCCTTAACCCCTTCCAGACACTGTCGTGATCTCTCCCCTTCTCTTTGTCGTCCGGAAAAGCTTGGAAGCTTGCGGGGGAGGTCTGCCTTTAGGTAGCAGGGGCTGTCTGGCTCCCTGAGGGAGAGCTGTTCCAGCCTCCGCGCTGTCGGGAATGACGGAACGCCCTTTTCTCCCTGATACATTAACCCGACTTCTCAGTTGTCTCTAACTTAGCTCCTCCTTTTCCCTTCTTGGCTCGCTGCTGGGTTTGCTTCCAGTGAGCATCCGCACGGGCAGAATGTGCTGACCCATCCAAGGCGTCTCTCGATGCTCCTTCCACTTACGAAGAGGTTAAACGCGGGGACACCTTAAAGGTAGAATTCTGTGTCCCATGGCAGGCAGTGGAGCCCAGAGAAATCTGGCCGGGCGGTCGAGGGAAAACGCAGCCCACACAACGCTTGGGTGCGGCCGGCCAGAGATTTTGGTTGTTTAACGAGTAGTTCCCTGAAATAAAGTGGCTAATTAAACTCACCCATTACCTTCTGCCCTGGAGTAACCGGCTGGAGCAGCGGGGTGTGCGCTCTGGCTGGGAGCGGCCTGGGGCACCTGTCCTCCGTCACATCCTCCCATCACCCCCATCCTGCCTTCTCTGTTTTCTCATGAGCCAGAATGTCTTTTGCCAGATGGAGAGGCGCCCTTCCCTGGGATGGGAGGACTTTATTGTGCCTCTCTTTGTCCAGAATGGCGGGGTCCGGCCCTTTGCCGTCCCGTCATCTCCCCCCAGCCATCTTCTGTGGCCTCGTCGCCTTGGCTTTCTTTCCTTGACCCATATCGTATCCCAAGTGAGGGGTAGTTTGAAGCTGCTGTCGATTTTCCGTCCTATTTCTTAAAAAAAAAAAAAAAAAAAAGATGATGGAGACCTTTTGATTTTACATCACAATGATTTCTGGGAGCACCGCTCCCCCCCTCTGCTTCCCCCAGAGAAAGAGCTCATTACAAACACAAATACGTGAACTCTGCTGACGACACATGGGACATCCTGCCCTCTGCCGGGAGGAGAGGCCCAGGACCGGCTGGGGTTGGGGCTTGCTCGTTTTGGGGCCTGGGTTGTTGTTCTCCCAAGTTGACTTCTTCTACCACTCTTTTCATTTACGCTTTTGTTAGTCATTTATCATTGTTATTTTGGTTCTGCTTCTTTCCTGTGCATCGGTTCGTACAAAGCTTCTAATTTCTCTGAAATTCAGATATTTGGGTTTTGTTTTTTTAAGTAATAGCTTTTCTTCAAAATACATACAAAGATGGTTTTCCACATTCACCCTTGCAAAAGCTTTGTTCCAAAATTTTCCTCCCTCCCTTCCTCTCATCCCCTCCCCTAGATGGCAAATAATCCAATCTATGTTAAACATGTGCCATTCTTCTCTATACATCACCACAATTATCATGCTGCACAAGAAAAATCAAAAAGGAAAAGAAAATGAAAAATAAAAGAAAATGCAAGCAAGCAAAAACAGAAACGGTGAAAATACTCTGCTGTGATCCACGCTCGGCCCCCACCATCCTCTCTCGGCGCAGATGGCTCTCGCCGGCCTGAGAAATTTCGGTCTTTGTCATTTGTTACGGCCCAGTTGTGTCCCGTTACGTCCATCTCCCAGTTGGCGCAGGCACCCTCCGCTAGCAGTGGGCACCCACTTTGCCAGCAGTTCTTTATGTCACCACAGAGAGAGCTTTCTCTTTTCGTCTCCGAGTTCCCTGGGCAGCAGGCGGCCAGCTGTGGCGTCTCGGCATTGAATGGGCTGGGCGGTTCCACCAGGGGCGCCAGTGTATTTAGCGCGGCCACCGTTTCGGCGTGCCGTCTTCCCATAACCTTTTCAGTCATTTTCGCCAGCGTTCACCGAGGGCCCCCAGTTGTGTCTCGTGTGCTGCCCCAGGAAGCTCCTGGCCAGATTTCCCTTCTTCAGCGCTTGGCCTGGGCCTCCCCAAGGAGACCACTTCCACCTCCAGTTTCCCTTCCTCCCCCTCCCCCACACTGTTCCACAGCCACCCTGGGCTTTTCCCTCCCTTCAGGACCTTTGCTTCTGGAGCCTCCGTCCCAGAAGAGTGCTCCCTTGTCCCCTTGCTGTATTGGGCCCGCTGGCGCAGGCCCAGCTCTACAGTCCCTCCTTCCCTCCAGAGGCGAGCTTGCCTCTCCCAGCTCTGGGAGCACTCTGTACCGCTCAGGTCATGTCCTGACCGTGCTCTGCTCCTGAGGCCGGGGAATGACCGTAGGATCCGGCCTGCTTCTGGGCTGGAGGTTTGCTGAGGGGTTATGGGGGGACGTCACGCTGACACTGCGGCCTTGAGCACAGAAGGCAGAGATGTGATCCATGGACGTGCCCAGTGAAGAGCTGACGCCATGCCCCAGAAAGGAAGCAGCCCAAATTCCATGGATGGGGAGAGGGGAGAAGATGGCCACCACCCAGGAAGGGTCCGCCCAAGGTCAGGAGCTTCAGAGGTCACACGGAGACGTAAGGGCCCTTTAAATGGGTGCCACAGCACAATAGGAGATTGAGTGGTCCGGAAGTAATTTCTGTGGATGTTAGGACTGCCCTTGGGCGGGATCCTGGCCATTTTGAGATAGCTTCGTAATGGGTGACTCTCTCGCTGATTGGCCGTGTGTGTGACCTCACAGGCCCTTTATAAGCCCACTGCAGGCAGCAGTCGCTCTCTTTCACCTGGCGCTCTTCACCCTGGCTTCCCAGCCTGGGTGGCCAAGCCAAGATGGGTAGCCAAAAGAGGTAAGGATTTTGGTAGTGAACACGTGGGTCTTCAGACCAGGTGTTCACCCGGGAACCAACAAGTCAGGGCATCAGTCAGGGCATGATGTGAGTAGGTATAATAAAGGCTTTTAAGATTACACGTGGCTGTTCTTGAGTGCGCTACTGGTTATTAGGCTATAGATTCAAGAGATTGTGGCCAGAGACCTTAGAAGGCCTCAGAGGAGGTGAGCCAGGCAGAGGTCACACTGCAAAGGACAGTGGTCAAAGGTACTCTGGTGGGCCTAGGACAGACAGTAATTGTAACTGCCGGGAGAGCACGTTACAAGGAGATGCTCTAAGACCACCAGTTTTAGTGGCCGGCGGCAAGAAACAAAGACTTGGCTGAAGGTAAGAAAGCAGAGCCGGCCTTTTCCAGGAGGGCCAGGCTGTCAGAGCCAGACCAGGGGTATGGAGGAGCTGGAAGTTAAGGGGGGAAAGGCTGATTGAAGAGGCTCACGTGCTGCGGGCCTACCTGCAGGGGTTGACTTTAAGGCTCCCCAAGGACCCTGGCTCACCTGCCTCTGCCAATGGACCCCACTTTTATTCTTTTCCTCCCAATGGCAAATCCTCTGGTTCCATATCTCCTGAAATCCTTCTGGCCTTTCTGGCTGTGGCAGGAGCCAGGCTTTCGGATTTTGAGTCCTAGTGATGGCCTTCCCTTGTCCTCCTTCCCTGCCTCTTCCTCCCCTGCTGCTGCCCAGCTACCATCTTCAGTAATCCTGGGTCTGGATCCCATCCCCCGGGGCTGAGGGAAGCCGCCCCCCTGCCTCGGCCAGGCTCCTGCCACGCGTGATTGGCCGGACCCCAGCAATGTGGCCTTATTTGGCGGCTGGGAGCTTTTCAGACCGAGCGGCTGTCAGGGGTCTCGGAAGACTTCAGAGCGCTGTTTCCCCATAAGCTGATGCAGCATGGAATAGGACAGGCCGGGACGGAGAGGAGATGGGGAGAAATCGGGCCAGGGCAGCCTTCAAGGCCCAAACTAACCGTCCAGGAGGGGGCCTCAGAAAAAGCCAATGCACTTAGCAGGAAATGACCAGAAGCTGGGAAGGGGGGACAAAAACATCTTAGTGGGGTGGTGGGGAGAGAAAAGAAGAAATGTTCAAGGGGCTTGGACTACCGGGGATAGGACAGGGAAGGCAGAGGGAGGCCCACCCAGAAAGCTGCGTGTGGTGCCAGGCTGTGCCTGTCCTGGCCGCCCCAGACGTTCCCTCCGAGATAACCGGGGCATCCTGGAGATGGGACGGGTCTCACGGAGCATCCCCGGTCCCTCTGTGACCTCCTCCCCAGGGAATCAGCCAGCTTTCAGGACAGGAAGCTCCCTCCTCCCCCTGGGCCTCCGGGTTGAAATCTGACTCCTCGGAACTTGCAGCCCTTAGTTGGTCCTTTGCCCCTCTCCCCACGGGCGGCCTTTCCGATGTTGGAAGCTAGCGATCCCATCTTCCTCCAGACGTCTCTTCCGGGGAAATGTCTCCCGTTCCTTCCACCAGTCCACCTATGGTACGCATGGAGAGTCCCCGGCACCAGCCTATTAGGGAGCAGAGCCCCGAAATGCCGCAGGGCAGGCACCCACCATGGGCATCCTGGGGCTCCTTCCAGGGCGCGCGAGTTTCTAATGTTTGGTCAGGAACCGGCTAGGCTGTATCCCAATCCGCCCCCCCCCCCCGAAGAAAAGCTGCTTCCTCCCCCATCTTCCTGATGTAAGGGGCCCCGCTCGGCCTCTGCGGCCGGAGAGATGCATCGGGCTGCCCGGCGGTGCTGCCTTTCCTGCTCTCCACAAGCCTGACTTCAGCGGGGAGCTGCCATTTTTCCTGTCCCAGCCTCCCCCGCTCATCCTCATGAGGCAAAGCCAGGGGCACCAGAGCAGCCCCTGACATTTAGTGCCGGCCCCAAGGAGGAAGCCGAAGTGGGGGCTGCTCCTGGGGGATCCCCAGAAGGGGCTCTCTCTCTCTCGGTACCGGCTGAGCTCGGATCCCAGCTCGGTCACGAGCAGGCGGGGAACGGAGATGCTTTCGGGCCTTAGTGCCCTCGTGTAGAGAGGAATCCTGGGCTCTGGAGCCGTTCTGCGGGCCAGGGGACTGATTCAAGGGCTCCACGGGGATCTTGCTCAATCTCCGGGTCCTTCATTTTTTTTTTATCTATTTTCTTTCCCTCCCCCTCCCATCCTCTCCCACACTGGGAAAAAAAACCAAAGATGTGAAACAAAAAGCAACAGCCCCTGTGCAGGCCCTGGCCGAGCTCTGGGCTTGCTTTCCCACCAGTCCTGCAGAGGGGCTCCCCTCTCCCCCTGCTGCGCCCAAGGGCCTCCCTGGGGCTTTTAGAGGACAGTGGGAGGCCTTTCCTCCAACCGCCTTGAAAACGCTAAGGCTTAACGCAAGGGCTTCCCCGGCCTCCGAAGGAGGCGCTGGGCTTTGCCTCCACCTGAGGACCCTAGTCCTGCCTCTGCGACTCCCTCTCCCCCTCCCAGGTCAAAGGGCAGGACTGCCATGAAGCCTCCCCAGGGGCCCCAGCCCATGCTGCCCTGCCTCCTTTGGATTCCTGTGACAAGACAGCCCCTCCCGCCCCCCACTGAGGGTCGACCCCCGTTCTGATTTGGGCTTTATCAGTCCTGCCTCTGGGGAAGAGTGTAAGCTTCTGGAGGCTAAACCGGGCCAGCAGAGCCTCCAGGGAGGCTGTCCAGCCCGGGAGAAGGCAAGGGCCAGAACGGGGAATGGTCCATCCGCACCCCCATGCAGCCGGCCGGGCTGTGCTTACTTTGTGCTGGGGCAGAGGTCACGTGGCCTGTCCCCCCCATCTGCTGGGCCTGCCACAAGCTCGGCCGCGGAAGGGACTTCAGGAGCAGGCCGGGCCCTCCCAGGGCAGCAGTGCTGGAGGAGGGGGGAGCCCTTCTTTGTGACGGAGCCCAAGCCCGCCACCCGTGGTCCTCTGCCGGAGCCGTCACCCTCGCCCTTCCTTCAGCTCCCGTCAAGGCTCGGGGTTTCCCGGCAGAAAACCGAGGTCCTTTGGCTGGGGCTCAAGGGGCCGAGGAACCCCCCCTCATCCCTTCACACACACACTCTCACATTCACTCACACTCACGCACACTCATTCACTCTGCCCTGTCTGTGGCTCGTCCAAGTCCTGCTTAAAACCTGTCAGCCCAAACCTGACCGGGTCTCTGCTGGGCCACAGACCCCGGGAAGCCGCTTCATTGTCTCACCGGGAAAAGCCAGGTAAGAGTAACTCATTTACATGGCGCTGAGATTGGATCCAAATTCTGGGTTCCATCCTGACTTTGCCACTCACCCCCCGGTGGCTTGGGGCAATCCTTTTCCTTCCCATCTGTACAATGGGTGCGTGGGGCCAACTGAGATCCCTCCTAGCTCTGAATCCCCGACCCTCGTGGGGCGGGACGGCACCTTCAGGCTTACGAAGCCCTCTGACGTCCTCCCAAGCACCCTGAGGGGCGGCAGCTGTTTGGAGGCCCACTTGAAGGTTGGGGGCTCTGACAGTGGAAGATCCTTGCCCTGACTGGCTCACACATCTAATTGTGGAGTGCAGCACCAAGGATAGACAGCTGGGCCTGGAACCAGGAGCCCCGAGTTCAAATCCCACCTCGACACTTTGGAGCTGTTTTGATCCCTGACTACTAACTTTACCTCTGTCAGCCTCCATTTCCTCATCTATGAAATGGGGATAATCCCAGCGCCTGCCTCAGAGGATGCTTGTGAGGGCCAAATGCCATGCGTCTGAGGCCTCTGCCAACCGAAAGGCATTTGGCAGACTACTGTAAACTAGTAACCTCCGGCCCCTCCTGCACAGGAGAGAAACCTGAAGCTGAGTTTCGATGATTTGGCTGGTGAATGGGGCAGGATCCGAACTCAGGGCCCCTGCGCGCTAGAGACCGCGCTATCCCGTGGCCAAGTTCACATTTAAATGCACATTTCTCCGTCTTCCCTCTGCGGGCGGCTTCCACCACAGACACAGGCACTACCTCCCTCGTTCCAAGTGCTCCATTTCTCTTGTCTCCCAGTGCCCGAGATGCCCTTATTTGGGGAGAGGAAGGTGGAAGAGAGCGGGGCCGGGACCCTTTAGCTGGCTGAGCCGGGCAGGCTCAGGGTGCTGAGACAGGGCCAAGGATTTTAGATCTCCTGCCTCTCCCAGCCACTGTGGTCTTCTGGCGTCTCCTGGCGCTGAGTGCCCTGGCCATGGGGGCGCCCTGTGGAGCTTCCCCCTTGCCCCATGCCTTCCCGGCCCCAGGAAGAGTGCAGTGAGCTGTCCGGGCCCGGCTGCACCTTTGGGTTGGGGCCAGTACAGCCAGGCCTGAGCCAATGCCCCGGGCGTGTTGGGAAGGTGCGGAAGTCCTGGGCTCTAGCAGGGCAAGGCCAAAGCTGGCCTCTGACGGGGGGGGGGGGGGGGGGGGGGCAAGGATCCCGTGGAGGAAGAGGAGGAGGCTGGGCTGGGAGCAGAAGGCCTGGGTGGGGAGGGGTAGAACGCTTGGGTCTCTTTGGCCAGAGCAGCATGTGAGGAGAAGGTGGAAAGGGGCAGGGAGCCCGGTGGCCCACGCTATGGGCCTGGGGCAGGGCCTCACGGCCCTGGAGGAGCAGCGCTCTCCGATGAGGAGGGGAGTTCTCCCAGGAACAGGCGCATGACCCCACACTTCTGCGTGGCTTGACCAGAAGAAACAACTTGTGGGGGGGGGGGGCTTTTTCCTGCCAGTGAAGAGGAGTTGGGGGTTTACAAGTATTTCCCTATAACCAATCGTGAAGTAGCCGCTGCTAGTCATGATTCCCACTTTACAGATGCAGAAACCGAGGCTCAGTGTTCTGGTCAGTCAGTCAGCATCAGAGCCAGGAAGGAAAGGGGACTGAGCCAGGAGACCAAAGCAGCTGCCGAGGATGGCGAGCGTCTGCAGGGGCTGAGAGGCCAGAACGGAGGGGGGAAGGGAGGCAGGAAGAGGCGGGCAAGTGAGGGGCTGCCGAGCCAGGCTCCAAGAGGCGCAGCAGGACCCAGGGGGGCAGGAGGTGCAGCAGCGGAGTCCAAGCTTGGTCTGGAGTCAGGTCCAAGCTGTGCAGACTGCCCGCTGGGGCCATGTCAGCCGAGGGAGCGAGGAGCTGGACCTTCATTCCTTCATCTGCAAAATGGGTTGGAACAAGGTCACTTTTAAAGTCCTTTCCCACCCCTCAATCTAGAAGTCTGATTCTGAACTGGCAGGAGAGTGGAATGGTACAGACTGAAATATGTCCCAAAGTCCTTGTCTGAATAAGACAAAGGGGAAGGGAATAAGCATTTATAAAGCCCCTACTATGTGCTATACTAAAATTCTCATCTGATCCTCAGAACAACCCTGGGAGGCAGGTACTATTACCCCCTTTTTACAGTTGGGAAAACTGAGGCAAACCAAGGTTTAAGGAGCTTATCCAGGGTCACACAACTAGTGTCTGAGGATGAATTTTTTTCTTTTTTTTAAATGTCTTATATATTTATTCTTTTTTTTCCCCCTGAGGCTGGGGTTAAGTGACTTGCCCAGGGTCACACAGCCAGGAAGTGTTAAGTGTCTGAGGCCAGATTTGAACTCAGGTCCTCCTGACTTCAGGGCTGGTGCTCTATCCACTGCACCATCTAGCTGCCTCCATTATATATTTATTCATAACATTCTTTGATTTTTTTCAGTTTTGAGTTGCAGATTCTCTCATCTCTCCCACCTCCTCCCCCCCAAGCAATATGAATCAATTAGACCTGTAGAATCATGAAAAACCTTATTTCCATATGAGCCATGCTTCCCAAAGAAACAAGAAAAATAAGTGAGGAAATGGCGCTCAACCTGCACTCAGGGCTCCTCAGTTCTGGCTGGTGCAGGGCTTTTCCCCGGCGCTCCCTGGAATCGGCTCGGATCTTGTATTCATCTGAGTCAAGTCCCGCTTCTCCTCAATCATGTAGCATCATTCATAGAGTTCGGCCGTGGTTTTTCTGAACCCTCCTCCCCCTCATCATTTCCCACAGCACAATACATATCCTGGTCATGTATCATGACTCGTTCGGCCAGTCCCCAATTGATGGGCGTCTCCTGGGTTCCCAATTCCTTGCTGGCACAGGAAGAGCCGCTATCAATACTTTCATACATATCGGTCCTTTTTCCTTTTCTTTTATCATGTCTCTTTGATCTACTAAAAGGATGCTGGGTCCAAGAGGATGCACAGTATTATAGCCCTTGTCCCTGGTTCCAGATTGTTCCCCAGAATGGTTGGACCAGTTCATGAAGAGCCGCTATCAATACTTTCATACATATCGGTCCTTTTTCCTTTTCTTTTATCGTGCCTCTTTGATCTACTAGAAGGATGCTGGGTCCAAATGGATGAACAGTATTATAGCTCTTGCTCCTGGTTCTAGATTGTTCCCCAGAATGGTTGGGTCAGTTCACTACTCTACCAACTATTCCTGAGCATACTTTTTCTCCTCTCCATCATTTGTCACGTCTAATAAGTGTGAAGTGGTCCTGAGGCTACGTTATAGTCCGGGCCAGACCTGGTCCTTGTTACTTCCACTGTTCCCAGGCCTCTAAGATCATAGAATACGGATGGGCTCTGACCTGACATTTCATCAGTATGGGGAACTCCCAGGTGAGGGAACTCCCTTCTCCTTTCACTTGTCACCCTCTCTGGCTTCCAGACAGTTCTCACTTTACATTATACAGACCTTTATTTCTAGGGATTTTTGCATAATGTAAATTTGCCCAAGGAAAGGTTGGGGGGGGGGGGCTGGAGAAAGGCAAGGAATGAGCCCGTGGAGGGGTTGGGCAGATGATTCAAGGTCATGCGGGACCAGAGGCAGAGAAGGGAGAGCAGAAAGAGGAACATGTGGGCTGAGCTGACCACATGAGAGCCTGAACAGAAGGGAAGGGAAGCAGAGAAGGAGGACAATGGGGGTCCACACAGACAGACACAGGCGGGAAAGAATGAGCGACATGGGACAGATTGGAGGTGACCAAGACAGATAGAATATGTGGGCTAGGCTGGGTGGGGAAATATTGGAGATCTCAAGTCAAGCCCCCAATTTCTGGTAGTGGTTTGAGGGGGAACATTGGAGATCCCAAGCCAAGCCCCCAATTCCTGGTAGTGGTTTAAGGGGGACATTGGAGATCCCAAGCCAAGCCCCCAATTCCTGGTAGTCGTTTGAGGGGGAACATTGGAGATCCCAGGCCAAGCCCCCAATTCCTGGTAGTGGTTTAAGGGGGACATTGGAGATCCCAAGCCAAGCCCCCAATTCCTGGTAGTCGTTTGAGGGGGAACATTGGAGATCCCAGGCCAAGCCCCCAATTCCTGGTAGTAGTTTTAGGGGCACATTGGAGATCCCAAGCCAAGCCCCCAATTCCTGGTAGTAGTTTTAGGGGCACATTGGAGATCCCAAGCCAAGCCCCCAATTCCTGGTAGTGGTTTTAGGGGCACATTGGAGATCCCAAGCCAAGCCCCCAATTCCTGGTAGTGGTTTGAGGGGGAACATTGGAGATCCCAGGCCAAGCCCCCAATTTCTGGTAGTAGTTTAAGAGGGGATAATAAGATCTCAAATCAAGTCGTGATTTTGGGGGACACTGGAGATCTCAAAGCAAGCCTGAAGATACTTGAGGGGCATAGAGTAGCTAAATGAGGGGCAGGAATGGAGAAAGCCCAGTGGACAGGAAAGTTCCCTTTAGGGTTTCTTTGGGATGCAGATTTCTTTCAGGTCTGTTCTAGTCTGAGACTTGCTGAGGGCACTGACACATTGAGAGATTTTCCCAGAACCCCACACCCAGGATGTGTCAAAGGCTGACCAGAGACTCACATCTTCAGGACTTCAAGATCAGCTCTACCCACCAGGCCTCACTGTCTGTCCCAGATGTTATCTTAGACTGCCTATCAGTCCTGCATATCAGAAGGAACACCCCATGGAGCAGGAGTGAAAAGACCCTAATTTCCATTTTAGCCCCATTGTCTTCCAGCTAAGTGAGCTGCCTCCACTCCCCCAGAGGGCTGCTCTGAACAAAGATTTGTTGAATCGAATTGTGACCATCAGGAGAGCCAATGCAAGCATTAGAACGCCTCCCATCAATGTTCAGAGGAAAGCTTGGGGCCCCACAGGGTAACTGAGGCAGCATTAGCTCCCCAGCCTCAGGCTCTAGGAAGATGAGAGAAGAGAGAATGAATAGGAGAATCCAGCCAGCGTGAGCTTTGTCAGAGGAGCCCTTGAAAGGAAGGGAAGTAGCTCGGAGGTCCCGAAGAATAGAGTCCTTGTTCTCGGCTCCCAGGCAGAGTTGGGGGGTGGCTTCCGCTGGTCCCCTCTCCCTGCCCCCCCTAACTCTCCACCTAATGCCCCAGAGCTTCATACCTCAGCATCGAGTCCCTAAAAAGGCAAGAAGCTTTCCTGCCCAAGGTTATACAGTTTATATAACGCTCTAATTCAACTAGCTTCAATAAACATTTATTAATCACCTACTGGGTGCCAGGATTTAGACTGAGCTGGGGGGGAGAATGAAAATTCATTCAGTTCTTGCCCTCAGGGAACTTCATTCAAATAAAAGCTTTCGTTATATCGTTTCTCCTTCAGTCTGGAAGAGGACCAGCAAGGGAACTGGATTTCAGTGAGGGAGGGCTGGCCAAGGACACCTGCCTCACCTTCCCCTCCAGAGCCATCTGGGGCCAGGAGACCCGGATATAGATTACACAACTGGAGATTAAGATTAACTGGGGTTAAGTGACCAGCAGGGTCACACTCTAGTAAGTGTCAAGTGTCTGAACTCATTTCCTCCTGACTCCAACATTGGTGCTCTAACCACTGGGCCATCTAGTTGCCTCAACTAAAGGCCAGTGGGGAAGGGAGAGAGATACAACTGATGCCCACATAAAGCAGCCTCCAAAGTCCTGATTTCAAGACAAAGAGAGATTAAAAGAGGCGGGGGGGGGGGGGGACAGCTAGGGGGTGCAGTGGAGAGAGCACCAGCCTTGAATTCAGGAGGACCCGAGTTCAAATCTGGTCTCAGACACTTAACATGTCCTGGCTGTGTGACCCTGGGCAAGTCACTTAACCCCAGCCTAAAAAAAAAAAAAAAAAAAGCAAAGGAAATCAGTTCTGAACCTGAAGGGCCATCTCTGCAAAGATCTGGCGGTGGGAACATCATGGATAGGGAGCAGAAAACCCAGCCAGTTAGCCTGGAATGCAGAGAGTGCATGGATGGGAGTAAGAGTAACTTATAGCCAGATCTTCAGTAAATAAGCATTTATCAGCACCTACTGTATGCACGGCACTGGGCTAAGCACTGGGGACAAAAAAAGGAGAAAGACAGTCCTTGTCCTCAGGGAAGACATCAAGAATTCTGTGCAAGCTCTAAGGAGGCTATCTTCAAAGGGGACTATAAGAAGGCTAACTTAAAGGGGACTAGAATTCCTGTACAAGGGGAGGGGGGTTAATTAAGGCTTGAAAAAGGGGCAAGGAAGAGGGTGAAAAGCTGGGAGGTAGCTCGGGGAAATGCCCGGAGCAGAGAATGAAGGGCCTTTTTTTTTAGGGAAAGTACAAGGCAAGGATTAAGAGGTAAGGAAAAACAGGAGGGAGCCGGGTTAGGAAACCGAGCATTGTGTATTTGCTCCAGGAGGCAACAGGGAACCCCTCTAGGAGAGGGACAAGATGAAACCCGCACATTAGGAAAATCATTCCAGTGACTGAAGATGAATTGGGGGGGGAGGGGGAGACTTTTAGGGCAGGCCGACTCACCAGCAGCTACTGTTAGAATCCAAGCATGAGGCAACGGGCAGACCAGAGCAGGGAGTATTCAAGAAATGTCACATAAGCAAAACCAACAGAAACAAGATTAAAAGGGAAGTACAAAACTGGGGGGGAAATCTTTATAGCCAGTGTTTCTGATAAAGGTCTTGTTTCTAAAATATAGAAAGAACTGCCAAATTTACGTGAATACAAGTCATTTCCCAATTGATAAAGAATATTCAGATGATGAAATTATGAAAAAATGCTCTAAATCATTATTCATTAGAGAAATGTACATTAAGACAGCTCCGAGGTACTACCTCACACCTCTGAGATTGGCTAAGATGACAGGAAAAGATAATGATAAATGTTGGAGGGGATGTGGGAATACTGGGACACTAATGCATTGTTGGTGGAGTTGTGAACTGATCCAACCATTCTGGAGAGCAATAGGGAACTGTGCCCAAAGGACTATCAAAGTGCACACCCTTTGACCCAGTAATACTACTCATAAAGGAGGAAACAGGACCCACATGTGCAAAAATGTCTGCAGCAACTCTTTTTGTGGTAGCAAAGAACTGGAAAATGAGTAGATGCCCATCAATTGGGGATGGCTGAACAATCTGTGATATATGAAAGTAATAGAATATTATATATGTTATATAATAATATATTATATAATTATAATATATAATAATTATTACTATATATAATATATGAGAATATAATGTATTATTATATATAGAGAGAGAATTAGTTCTATAAAAAATGAATGAGCTGATTTTAGAAAGGCCTGGCAAGATTTACAAGATTTATATGATGTTGAACAAAACAAGCAGAACCAGGAAGACAGTGTAACACAGTAACTACAAGATTGTGTGGGGCAGCTAGGTGGCACAGTGGATTGAGCACCAGCCTTGAATTCAGGAGGACCTGAGTTCAAATCTGGTCTCAGACACTTAATACTTCCTAGCTGTGGGACCCTGGGCAAGTCACTTAACCCCAGCCTCACAACAACAACAACAAAAAAAACAAGATTGTGTGCTGATCAATTATGAAAGACTTGGTTCTTCTCAGTGGTTCAGTGATCCAAAGCAATCCCAATAACCTTTGGCTATAAAATGTCGTCTGCATCCAGAAAAAGAACGAAGGAGACTGAATGAAAATCAATACATGCTATTTCACTTCTTTTTTTCTGGTTTGTTTGTGGTGTCCCAGCATTCAGCCTCTTCTTCCTCGGTACCACTTTACTTGGGGATCCCATGAACTCCCATGAATTCTGATTCTCAAATCTTCTTCTAGGTCCCAGTCATTGTGGTTACATGGCTTTGCCCAGGGTCACACAGCTAGAAAGTATCTAAGGCAAGATTTGAACTCAGGTGTTCCTGATTCTAGGCCCAGCTCTCTCCACTGAGCTACCCTTTACCTCAGAAACACTGAGTTCCAGAACTATCTCTGCCATTTTCTAGGAGAATAACCATTTGTCTCTTCTCCCATTTGAGCCTGACTTTCATGGTATTTGGAGTGTGGGTAGGGAGGGGCGGAGAGAGATGGGGGACATAACATCACTGACCCACTTACAAACATTAAGAAGTGTTGTGAGAAAAGTATTTTGTTAACTGGAGAAAGTGTTACAGGGAAGGTGGGGAAAGAGAGACAGAGACAGAGAGACAAAAAGAGACAGAGACAGAGAAAGATGGAAAGAGACAGAGAGAAACACAGAGAGGCAGAGAGGCAAAGAAAGAGAGAGAGAAAGAGACAAAGAAATAGAGAAGCACAGAAACAGAGACAGACAGAGATAGAGACAGAAACAAAGAAAGAGAAAGAAAAATAAAAACACAATTAGAAACTCAGAGGCAGAGACAGAGGAGAGACAGAAACATAGAAATAGAGAGAGGCAGAAACAGAGAAAGACAGAAAAACACAGATAGAAACACAGAAAGATGAAGAGAAAGAGATAGATAAAGAAAAAGAGACAGAGAAACACTCAAATCTTGCTTTTGAAGGAAAGATTCAGCCCGGAGAATGCACTTACTCAAGATCTTATCTTCTATAAGGAGTAAACTTTTCCAGAGCAGAACAGCATTCTCAGAACAGGCCAGGTGAATTCTCCAAATGCCAGACCTGTGACAGGGAATTTTCCAAGGCTCCTTTTTTTTTTCCTTCTGATCCTTTGCTCCTTCCCTCTCAGCCTTTCCCACTGGGAATGTGCATTGTGCCTGAATACTCAAGCCACCAGGACAATTTTTAATAATCTAGCCTGAGAAAAATTCTGTTTTTCTGTCCAAAAAGGAAGCCGCCCTGTTTCTAAGTGAGACAGACACTTCTCGTTATCCCATTATCCCTTAGGACCTGACAATACCTCGATTTACAGTCATGGAATTTTGTTCTAGTTGGGATCATTCTCCCAAGTGGGGAAACAGGATCAGAGAGTTAAGTGACTTGTTTAAGTTCATTCAGATGCTGACTCTTAAGTCCAGAGCCTGTTCTATACCACCTCATAACCCTTTCCTGAGCTAACTCCCTTCCTGGAATGTAACCTGGGAAACTGGGAGGGGCCCCTCCCTACTATTGTTCCTGACCCTATTACAGCCCTTGTCAAATTCCATGAAGTCACAACTAATTCAATGGGACACACAGGTACTGTGCTAAGGGATAGGGAGGCAGAGACCAAAAGGAAATTCAAGTTTCTTCTCTTCCCCATTCGGCCACCTTTCTCTCTAGTATTTGTACACTCCGTGTTTAATGCAATAGTACATAGTAGGCGCTTAATAAATGTTCATTGACTTGGGGGCTTATATGCTACTGTGTGATATTATATAATAATATATAATAAATTAAAATTTTAAAAATAATAAATAATAAAACCAAAAATATTATTAAAATTAAAAATAAAATCTTTCAAAAATATTAAAATAAAAACATAATAATGAATGAATAAATAAAGCAAGCATAACGGAGAGGATAGATTGGAAAAGAAAGAGACTTGAAGCAGGGAGACCAAGCAGTGTCCATTTATTGCAATAATCCAGAGATAAGGTGAGGAGGATCTATATCAGAGGTGGTCATGGTGACACTTAAGCTCTATTTGCCAAACCCTTTTGCCAAGAAAAGCCCAGGAACATGGAGTCATGAAGAGTAGGGCATTACAAACAACAACAATGGTAATGGAAGATTTTATGGCGAATAGCAACTTGGAGTCATTGAAAAAGCTGCCCAAGCTCCCCAAAGCAACTGAGCCTAATTTCTTCCCCCCTTTCACTTCTTGGGCCTGTGTATTGTCTTTCTGCAGCCCTTGTTTCAGATATGGAGTTACTTGATAGCCTGCCCTTCATATCATCATCTGAGCAAATGGCTTTTTTCATCCACTTGGGTTTTCCCCTGTAGATTGTTAAGCTGAACTGATTTGAGTTCTGTAGATCTCCCTGAGGAGGCTCACAGCATTCTAGCATCTCATTCAATTGGTCCAATAATACCTACAGACAGGAGCATGTAGGGAATCTATCCACACAAAAAGAAGCCATTGTCCATTAGGACATAGCATCTTTCAGGAGGTGTTTCAACCCTGTCAATTCTTCAAGACCCTTTTGGAAATTTTCCTGACAAAGACACTGAAGCGCTTTGCATTTCCTTCTCCAGCTCATTTTATAGATGAGGAAACTGAGGAAAACAGGGTTAAAACTCAAGGTTTAGTGTCCGAGACCAGATTTGAACTCATGAAGATGAGTCTTCCTGACTCCAAGCCTGGTACCCTGTGCACTTCACCATCTAGCACCATTCACATTACACAATAGCATACCCAACAAGTGCTTCTGCGGCCTCTGTTTGGTCTCCAAGAAGGGGGTACCGACCACCTTTCCAAGGAATCCCATCCCACTTTGGGATGGCTCTTGGTGTGTTAGAAAATTTCTCCCGGTCTTAAGCCGAAATCAGTGTTTCTACAGTGTTTCTACCTGTTGTTTCATTCTCAGGGATACAACGAACAAATCTTCTTCTTCCCCCTTGGGATTGCCCTTAAAATATTTGACCACATCTTTCTTAATCCCTTTAAATCTTATTCTCTCTAGGGTCACTGTGTCTGATTCCTCCAACTGATCTTGATATGACTTGAACTCAGGTCTTTCACCAGATTGTGCACAATTGCCGTCCAAGAATCCATTGTCTTTTTTGACAGCCACATCCTGCTGCTGACTTCCAGTGAACTTGAAGTCCACTCATCCCCTGATTGTTTTCAGAATACCTGCTACCTAAACAAACTGCCCTCATCTTGAAGCTGTGAGCTGAAATGAAAATAAAACTGAACTAAAAAATGAATAAACTGGTTCACTGAAAAAATAAGAGAACAAATTTATCAAATTATTGAAATCAATGCATTTATTCTTTGGAAACTAGAACTAAAAATAGAAAGTCCATTGAGTCCAATGTTCCCATTTTACAGATGAGGAAACAAACTAGGGGAGATTATGACTCGTGCAGTGTCACACAAATGGTAAATTTGGTTCATGTAATATAAAGGAAAATAAAACTCCTGCCCGCAGGGAGTTTTCATCTACTGGAGAAGTCAGCCTCCATCACGGTATATGGGCAATGTGGTATATGTAACCGGCTTCTTGAGAGTATGAGGGAAAGCTTCATGGAGGAGGTGGCAGTTTGGCTGAGCTCTGAAGGAAATGAGCACTCCTACAGACCTACGGAGCTCCTCAGACCCTTTTGTGGGCCTTATCTCTGTTTTTTTAACCAAGGAGAAGCCCTGGCCTCCTGTCCCTATCATAAAGCTGGACACAAATGCTACTCTCAAAGACTGTGCAATCTAATCCCATAAGGCATTTCCTCTTGTGGACGTAGGCCTGGACAATCAGTGAGGTTCCTTTCAACCAATTCTGTGATTCTGTACTGGAGCAAAAGACAAGTCCACAAATAAACTTAATGCAATGGTAGAAAGTGTGAGGGTTCGAATCTGGCTCATCTTACTTGCTGCTGGTGAGACATTTTCTCTGGGCCTCTACTGCCAAATGATCCATTCCTTGCTCTAAAACCTATAAGCAAAGGGTACAGAAAGGCTCAATATGGCACAGTCACTGACTCTCATATCTGTTACTTATATGTCTGTTACTTATATGTACTTGAGCAGATCTCTTAACTTTCCTGGACCTCAGTTTCCCCATGTGTAAAATGAAGGGCTTGGCCTTGGAGGGCCCTTTCAACACTCCATCTATGGTCCTTTGTCACCTACCATTTACTAACACTAATGACTAACTGGAAGTCTGCACTAAGTGGGGAATTGTGGGTGAGAAGGACCCAGTGGCTCTCCCGGGGCTGTGCTCCCCATCTTTTTCCCCCCATGTTTAGAGCAGGCTGGTCCCTGGAGATCATAGCCATGGAGTCTAACATTTCTTCTCCCCTCCTCCTTTGGGGAAACCTCTTCTTTCTGAGCCCCCAGCTCCAGATTTCCGCTGCCCAGATTGCGGAGGGGGGGCTGCAGGTTCTGAGCCCCAAGAGCCCAGGCAGAGAGGTTCCAGCAGATTGCCATTCTCGGTAGCTTTCTCTTCCAGTAATTTGGAGATGCCTCTGGGCCCTAACAGAAGACAACTTATAAGGACTTGTGCTCTGCTTGTTTATGAAAGCAGAGCTGGAAGGGAACAGAGCTAGTAGCACCCAGGGGCTTGCTCCACCTCCCCAGGCCTTTTGCAAACATTTTTAAAGGGATAATTCATTCAACTCCCCGGCATCCCCTCTCCAGGTCAATATATTGAAATATAACACCTTATATGGCCATGCTTCCAACACACCCTAAGTCATCCCTTTTAGGGGATCTGCTTGGAGAAGGTCCGCCTCCCAAGTTTTCGATTCCTCTGGTATTTATACCAAAGCCACAGCAGATCCAGGGCCCTGAAACCAGGAAATCCTGCGACCTCGGTGAGTAGCCCTCTCAGCTGCAGCCCATGCTGAGGCCTCTGGGACGGAGGGAGGGAGGGAGAGAAAGAGGGAGGAGGAGGGCATGGGATTTGATTGGGCTGTTTTTGAGTTGGCGACACTGGATCTTGGGTGACAGGATCGGGGACCCTCCGTGGCCAAGTTACTCCTACCTCTTTGTTGGGGGGTCCCAAGGGGAGGTTACTTGTCCAAGGTCCTGCAGCTAGAACCTGAGATTTAAATCCAGGTCCTCAGACTCAAATTCAGCACTTTTCCTCACTGCATTATAGATTTAGAGTGGGGGAAGGCTAGAGAAACCTCAGAGGTCTAGCCCAGGCTTTATGGAGGAGGAAAGTGGGTCTCTAGAAGTGAAGTGAAGTTGGAAATCCCCCTTTCCCCACCCAGTCCCAGGCCTTCCTTGAGACTTGGGATCTACCAGTCAGTCAATAATCATTTGTTAAGTGTCTGCCTTGGGGCAAACACTGCTAAGAGTGCCGTGTGGACAGCTACCTTTCTAACATCTCTGAGGGCTCTCGCCTGGCTGCTGGGGACAGATAAGGGACAGGGAGCCAGGCCATCCCAGAGGGCATGGGGTTCCAACCTGGCTCTGCTGCTGACTGCCTGGGTCACTTCTCAATGTCTATGTCACAAGGGGCTGAGCTGCTCTGAGGTCACTCTGGGAGATGGGCGTTTCCCCTCCCTGGGCAACAGGATGTCTCTTGCTGGATGTGGGGTACAAGGAACCCTCCACCAATTCCCCACCAAGCCCAAGACTATGTCCACTCCCGCCTAGCTCTAATTCCCATCATCCTCAAGGAAAACAATGTTAGGGACTAGGACTAGGACTAGGTAGAAGGTTGGTCTGTTCAGAAGAGGCTTTTTCTGTGGAAAGAATACTGGATGTAGTCATGGAACTTTGGGTTCCAATCCTGCCTCGGGAGCTGACTTCTCTCTGTACCTCAGTTTATTCATCTGTACAATGGGCCAGTGGAGGCACATTGGTAAAGTGAAAAGCTCTGAGTTTGAATCCCACCTCGAATACTTAGTAGCTGTGTGATCCTGGGTCAGTCACCTATAAAAGAGGAGGCTGTAGTCAGGGAGTCCCTTCCAGCCCTGAACCCATGAGCTCACTGTTTGGTGCTGGACTGTGACTTCACTGGGTGCAGGAAGCTCATAGTGAGAAAACTCCCCTCCCCCACCCCACACAGAGCCTTAGATAGTTGCCCGGGGAGTCCTAAAGGGGTCGAGTGACTTGTCCAGAATATAGAGACAAGTCGCTCAGGCCGGAGGTGAGCCTGGAAGTAGATCTCGGAGCCAAGTCTCTCTTCGCTCTGCCTGTGATAGTGAGGATGATGAAGAGGCAAGAGGAATGCCAGACATTTAAGGAGTATTTAAAGGTTGGCAAAGCAATTTGCATACATGCTCTTCCTTGAACCTCACAATGATCCTGAGAGGTAGGTGACATAGCTGTTCTCCATTTTGGAGATGAGGAAACCGAGGCTTGGACCTTAAGGTCCACGGTCGGCTGGCTAGCAAGCGTCAGAGGCGGGATTCAAACTCAGGTCTGGTGGCAGAAGGCTTTCGAGCTTTAAGCCCACCATTTTCAATTGGGGAGAGAGGGTGTGGGGCCCTGGAGAGACTGCAATCCTGAGTTCAAATCGGGCCTCAGACACTTACTAGCTGTGTGATCCTGGACAAGTCACTTAACACTTGTTTGCCTCAGTTTCCTCATCTGTAAAATTAGTTGGAAAAGGAAATGGCCAACCACTCCAGTATTTTTGTCAAGGAAATCCCAAAAGGGGTGAAAGTTACTAAACAACAAGAGTAAAACTCATTAGTGGATGTGAGAGTGTGGGAAAGGATGCTAGATTTTGAGTCATATAGCCACCGGTTATTTGTTTCAAGGCTCCCTCCACAAGGGAGACTGCAGGATGATGTTTATATTCCTCATATCCATGGCTTAGGGGGCCTCTGGGCTTTTTGGGTCCTGAGGGGGAATAAAGTCAAGGTCATAAAGCACTGAGGAAAGAATCCTGTCTGGAATCAGCAGGCATGGATTCTAATTCTGCTGCATTTATTATCTGTGGGTCCTTGAGCAAATAAATCACTTCCCTTATCTATCTTCTCATCTGGAAAATGGACAGGCCAAACTAGAATCAGGCGTTCTTAAGCTGAGGTCTGTGAACTTAAAAACATGTTTTGACAAATGGATTTCAGTGTGATTTATTGCCTGTTATAAGCACGGGAATTTTGCCTTATGCATTTGAAAACATTCTTCTGAGAAGAGGGCCATAGTTTCAGCAGACTATTGGCTCCAATCAATCCCATAATTCATCTCCACGTATGTCTGCTATGCAAATTGTTCTGAAGGAGTTCCTAGCTGGGACTTCAGAGGAAATGGCCTGTCTAGATAATCTCTTGTAGGAATAAGATTTCCATGTTTGGGGAAAATGGGACTCGAGGAGAAGCTGGGTGTCTGTTTGCCTCAGGCTTGACTGATGAACTAAGAGACTCCTGCCCTCGAATTTCCTCTTGGCTGAGGGTGAATAAATAAATCCAGCCGGTGCCATATAGCCGAGGACCTCAAGGGGACAAGGCCAGAGGAGAAAAAACAGACCCTTTGCTTCAAATGCATAGAACTAGGAGAGGCACTGTAGCCCACGGGACAGACCAAAGCTAGAATCGTCCTTAAAGCTAGGGAAACCTGACCGGGTTCAAGTCCCCCTGCTGGCAAACACCAACTCTGTGACTCTATTTCCCCTCTCAGTAATCTAGGCAACTCTCTAAGACCCTATTTTGTAGCTAAAATGCCAGCCTGATTTGGCAGGAGGTTCCTTATGCCAAGGAAATTAAAAATCCAGTCTCCCCACTCATCCTGTACTCCACTTGTAGGGTGCCCCTCAGACTTACAAAACTGCCAAGTTGTTAGGACTGGAAGGAAGCTTGAAATGATAATAACAACCAACATTGCTTAGGATAGAAATGAAGCCCTGAAAGCCCTTTGCTCTCATTATCTCACCATTATCCTGGGAGGGAGGGACTATGAGGAGAACTGTCCCTCCCACTGTTTATACCAGAGAAAACTAAGAATCAGGGGGGCTGAGAAATGTGCCTGTTTTCACACAGCTGATAAACACCAGCAATTAGATTTGAACCTCCCCTAGTTCTAGAGTGGGCAGTCTGGCCACTGTCCAGAATACAAGCTCAGGATCCTCTGGATCTAGAGTGGGCAGTCTGGCCACTGTCCAGAGTACAAGCCCAGGCTCCCCTGGTTCTAGAGTGGCAGTCTGGCCACTGCCCAGAATACAAGCTCAGGCTCCCCTGGTTCTAGAGTGGCAGTCTGGCCACTGTCCAGAATACAAGCTGGAGCTCCCTTGGCTCTGAGCCTCGGGCTCTTTCCACTAACGCACCATCAGGGCCCTCCCAGTAAAGGAAAGCTTGCAAGGCTTTTGACCTTCTAGTTTGTAGCCAAGGCAGTCAAGGTTCAGACATGAAAAGACTTCCAGGATCATCAGATCTAGAGCTGAATGGAGCCACTAAGATCCCTTAATTTGGCTCCTTCAGAGCCCGAGGTCCAATGAAAGGGGTTTACTGGGTCCTTTGTGCACCCAGATGGGAAGAGAGCCCAGAATGCTTTATTCCCAATCACTGAATCACAGAAGCTTAGAACGGAAGGAACTTCCACAGCCAGGAGCTAATGCAATCCATGCCTTTTTAAAAAAGAATTCAGGCAAAACCAACCAACAAATCATTCTTCAGCCTTGTCCTGAAGACTTCCACACGAGGAAGAGCTCCTAAAAGCGGAGATTACTCATCCCTTTTTGGACAGCTCCTCCGTGTTATTTTTCCAGACCCTGATCCTCCATCTGTTTCTCCACAACTTCCCACCCTCGGTCCTGGTTTTGCTCTCTGGGATCAATCAGAGCAAAGCTATTCCATCTTCCTCAGGACAGCCCTTTATTTAAGGCCTGAGCAAGTCATTTCCCTCAAATTTCTGACAAGAGGGAGTGGCAAAGGTCCCTTCTAGGTACAAACCTAGAAGTCGAAGAAAGTCAGTATTCCTGAAAAGTAGTCTTAGGGGCATAGAATATCGGGATACTCTGAGGAAAGTGCTTGTAGCCCTACAGAATGGTAAGTGGAAGGTGAAGTGGAGACTGAGTCAGTCTCGGATTCAGGAAAACCTGAATGACTTTAAATCCTCCCTCAGACACATATTAGCTGTGTGACATTGGCAAGTTCCTTAATCTCTGTTGTCTCAGTTTCCTCGTGTGTAAAATGGGGATGTGTACTTCCTACCTTCCAGGACTGCTTACAAGGAAAAGGCAGTGGAAAGAGTACTGGCTTAGAAACAGAATTCCTGGTTTTTTGCCTCAAATGCTACCCATGTGACTGTGCCTAAATAATACTCCATGTGCCTCCATTTTCTCATCTGTAAAATGGGACTGAATGTCTTTTAAGGTCTCCAGATGGAACTCAATGAGCACATTTCAAAAGGCTAGAGAATTAACAATGTAGCACTACAAATATAGTCCCTGGAGCTAAGTGAGGGTTTCTAGCATCCATTTTGGTCCATCTCCTACTTAAAACCATTACTCATAAGCACCCATTTCTTTCTGAGTTTCTCCCCCCACCCCTGCTCCCAGCCAGCCAAAATTTAGCAGGTGACACAATCACAATAAGGTAACAAGGATATGTACTTTAAGAGGAAGATAAACAACAAGGAGTTAAAAATCAGACGAGGAGCAGTCCAGGTACCATTTTCCAAATGAGTTGGCAGCTCTTGAGTCTCTCTTGGGAACATTAAAGAGAACCAAAATAAACTTTGTGTTTTTTCAGCACAATGAATGTGAGATTCATTGGTTTCATTCACTCAAAGATTTCTTGAGGAGATTGGTCTCTTTCCAGGGCTCCCTTGCCCTGCCTCCTCTTGGTCCACCATTTTTGGTCAGAATTTCAGAACTTTTCAGGTAGAAGGAATCCCAGATTGTCATCTAGCCCAAATTCTTCCATTGGCTGGTTTATTATCATTTTACTCTTCTAAATTGATTTACTGCCAATGGGGGGGGGGGGAGGGAACATACTTAAATGCCTTATGTAATAATAATAGGAGCAGCTAGGTGGTGCAGTGGATAGAGCACTAGCCCTAAAGTCAGGACAACATGAGTTCAAATTTGATCTCAAATACTTAACACTTTCCTGTCTGTGTGACCCTGGGCAAGTCATTTAATTCCAATTGCCTCAGCAAATATATATATATATATATATATATATATATATATATATATATATATATATATATATATATATATATATATATATATATATATATATATATATATATATATATATATATATACATATATATATATATATATATGTATATATATATATACATATATATATATATATATATATGTATGTATGTATGTATGTGTGTGTATGTATATATGTATATATATAGCTAGCATTTATATAATACTTTAATGTTTGCAAAGTGCTTTACAGATATGATTTCATTTGATCTTCATATCAACCCTGTAAGGTAGGTGCTGCTATTATTCAGACAAGCAAAATGAGACTGAAAGAGGTTATTACTTGTCCAGAATCACAGAGTATCTGTGGCAGGATTTGAACTCATGATTTGCTTACGCCAAGTCAACTGAGATAACACCTATAGCTCTTTGAAAACCTTAAAACTGCTTATAAAATGCTTACTATGCTATCCGCTGTTCTACCTTGTTGGGAATAAATTCTAAAGTATTTACAATTGTAAATGAATATTCAATCTTTGACATAAATAAAGCAACCCCCTTCTCTTCCTTGTCCCTTTCTGATCACTTTTTCTGCTGTGTACTTATAAATATCACTATCATCATCATCATTATTATTATTGCTGTTATTATTGTAGCTCTGGTTAACTCTGTTTGTCTACCTGTCATTGAAAGACCCAAGAAATGATTTATAGAAAAGGGATTAGTGGAACAAATTCTGGGCACCTCTTCCCTCCCCTCACCTGGACCCAACACTGAGGCCAGTCTCTGTTGCTAAGGGATCATTTGCACCCCAAAAGAACTGAGGGACAGACTTTTAGTGGAGAGAGGAAGAGAAAGAAGAATCCCCAGAATTCATTTCACTAAGCCCCCATTTCCTGACCCTTTGGACAGTTGCAAATGGAGTTAGACCATGTTCTCCAGGCTGCAATGTTTTCTAATTCTGTGTAGGTTCTGCCTTTTGCTATCTCCACTTAATTCAATAAACTCATATCTTCATCTATAAAATGAGAAGGTGGGTCTAAAAGACCTTTGTGCTTCCTTCTAGCAGTGACCTTCCTAGTCTCAGGCCCCTTTCACACTAATATTTTCTCCCCTCTAAGATCCTTTCCAGCTAACGATCTGTGTTCTATATTGCTCTAATGCCTCTTCTAGCTTTGGCATTTGATATTCTATGTACTAAGGTCCTTCCTACTCTGATGTTCTATGTTCTCTGTTCCAAAATCCATTCCAGCTCTACTATTCAATGCTCTGTTGTTAAGAAGAAAAATTAGTGGGGCAGCTAGGTGGTGCAGTGGATAAAGCACCAGCCTTGAATTCAGGAGGACCAGAGTTCAAATCTGGTCTCAGACACTTAACACTTCCTAGCTGTGTGACCCTGGACAAGTCACTTAACCCCAGCCTCAGGAAAGAAAAAAAAAAGAAGAAGAAGAAAAATCAGGAGGGAAATTAATTGTAAGACCAGTAGAATTATGATTAATTTCTCTAACTAAAATATGTTTAGCCTGCTCTCAGTTATTTGGTCTTGTTTCTTCTTTTATCCTTTACATTTAAATTTAGCTCATAGAAGGGGGCAGCTAGGTGGCTCAGTGGATAGAGCATGAGCATCAGCCCTGAATTCAGGAGGACCTGAGTTCAAATCTGGTCTCAGACACTTAACAATTCCTGGCTGTGTAACCCTGGGCAAGTCACTTAACCCCAACATTGGGGGGGGAATTAGCGCATAGAAATTAGAAATGGAAAGGATCTTTAAGCCCTTCATTTTATAGGGGAGGAAACTGAGGTTTAGAGAAACTAAGGGATTTGCCCACAGTCGTAGTTAAATAGTCACAATGATCACAATCAAATGCAGATCCTCTGACTTTAGGTTAAACAGTTCAATTAAATCCAACAAACATGTAGTAAGCAAATATGTGAGGCACCAGAGATTAAGATAATCCAATAAAATGCCAGAAATATGTCTAATGTTAAAAGATATCATATTACAGTTAGCTTAAGAAAGTGTGAAATTGAATTAATGGTATATGTGACAAAATTCAATTCAAGCTCAAAAATACCAAGAGGTTAGAAAAGAACTTATATGATACTTAAAGTTACCACTGATAATGAGAAATTATGAATATTGAACTTTCAAACAATCATAAATGTAGAACTAAAGACAATCAGATGATTTACCCACCCCAAAAAAAGAATTATAAAAATCAAATTGGGAGATTTCAATAACTCATTAACAGAGTGTGATAAATCAAATGAAAAGATTAACAACAGAAAAGTAATTAACCCTTTTCACTGCACTATCCTGCCTCCAATCTGTGCCCATTTTATCTCTGCCCTTACCTTCCTAATAGTCTCTAAATTTCTTGAGGGTAGTAGTTTTTGTTTATTTGTTGTTTTTTTTTCATCTTTTTCACCAGCTTCTAAAAGAATACCTTGTACAAAGTAGATGCTTAGCAAATGTCAGAGTTGGAGTGCTGCAGGAGAAGCACCAACCTCTCTGAGAGTATCAAAGAGGAAGAATTCCCTTCCAACCTCAGGTTGAGTGGAAGCTTCCTGGTATAAGCTGCATTTGAAATGGGTTGCTGGTAGGATAGGGTTTGTTTAAATGGATGGAGATATAGAGGAACATTCTCTGTATGTGCTTGGGGGGAAGGTAACTTAGAAAGCTGATAATGAAAGATAAGATTGGGAAGATTCTCCATCATTCATCACCTTTAAAATTGAAGAAGTTGAGATACTTTACTCAAATTTATGTAGCTAGTCAATAGTGGAACAATAAATTAAACCCTCGTTCTCCAAGTCTCAAAAAGCAATTAGAAAGCATCTTCTTAGAAACTACCATCCAAAACCCTGGGGATCTTCCCTTCCCCAAATTTAAAAAAAAAATTTCATTTTCTTTTTCTTTTCCCTTTTTTTTTTTTTTTTTTTTTTAAGAAAAGTTATCTTTTGCCTCTTTTCTTACCTAGCCTTGATGATTGAATGGGTGTTAGCTCAGACAACTTAAACCTCATAAAGACCTTGCCTTAGAAAGATCAAAGTTTCCTATTGCATCTGGGGCTATCTCCAGTCATCCTGATTTATGTCTTGCTGTTCAGCACAGATGGCCTCTGAAAGAGAGTATGAGACTGCTGATTTTGCACAGTATTGCCTCACTTCAATCCAATTCACTTGCAACCAAGACAAGAGAAAACAATATCATTAATCTTAGCTCTTCAACCTGGACAAAACCACCTCATGTAGCAGCAAGTATTCCCCCCCCCCCCCCGAGGCTGAGGTTAAGTGACTTGCCCAGGGTCACACAGCTAGGCAGTGTTAAGTCTCTGAAACCTGATTTGAACTCAGATCCTCCTGAATTCAAGGCTGGTGCTCTATCCACTGAGCCATCTAGCTGCCCCAGCAGCAAGTATTAATATATCCATTTTACAGATGAGGAAACTGAGGTCCAGAGGGATGACTAGGTTTGCTCTGAGAGCTAGTCAATATCTAAAGGCAGTTTTTATAGATCTTCCAGACTCTAATCCAGTGTACTGTCCACCACATGTTTCTAAAAGTATTAATAGAAGGTACTCAGAAACGAATCTCTTGCCTCTCACATGATCTCTAAGGTCCATTTCAGCTCAAGACTCACGATGTTATGATCTCATCCAACCTTGTCACAGATAAAGACCCTTCAATGACAGTCCATCTCTTATTGCCGTGCTTTTGCACGAGCAGTCACCATGTCTGTTTTTTACTTCTGCCTCTTGGAACCCCAAGCTACCTTCAAGGCTCAACTCGAGATACTTCTTCCTTATCTGCTGTTTGTTCATGTTAATCCCAGCCCCAACTCCAGTCTCAATCACTGTGTATTCACTTTGTGTGTATATTTACCTGTGATAATATTGTAGCTCCCTAGGAGAATGTAAGCTTTTCGAGGGCAAGAAATGTCTCCCTTTTGTATTGGTATCCCTACTGCCTAGCTTTCTTTGTTCCTTAGTTTCTTCTCTAGGAGCATTTAGAGCATCAAATCATTTAGAGCCAGGATCCTGCCTTCAATAGGTATTTGTTAAGCTTCTTCTATCTACCAGGTATGATGCACCCCGGGCATCGTGGGTCATCCAGGTACTATGCTGGAGACTGGGGATCCAAACAATAGTGCAGTGGCTACCATTTATAAAGCATGTTAAGGTCTGCAAAGCACTGGACTTGTGCTAACTTAGTTGATGCTCTAAATGCTTCTGAAGAAGTGCTATTATAACCCCCATTTTCTAGACAAGGAAACTGAGGCTGAGAAAAGTTAAATTATTTGCCCAGAGTGGCAGCTTTTGAATTCTGATATTCCTGAATCCAAGTCCAGCTTTCTGACAATTAGCCATCTGTCTGACAGTATCCCCTGGCATAGTGGATAGAGCACCAATCTTGAATTCAGGAGGACCCGAGTTCAAATCTGGTCGCAGATACTTAACACTTTCTGGCTGTGTGACCCTGGGCAAGTCATTTATCCCCTCAGAGGAAAATAAATAAATAAATAAATAAACTACAAACTATCCCCACCCTCAAAGAGCTTACATGCTCTGGGAGGTAAAATGGAAGAGGTGCAACTTTTGTATCTCACTAAGCTTTTGTGGAATCGAAATATTGGCTCCCCTGAGGTCTCAGGGGCCTGACTCCATGGCGCTCTTCTTCAAAACACTGGACAGCTTTCCCTGACCTCGGGGAATCGGATCTAAGGGGAGGTGAGAACAGTAGGTCAAGACTTCCCGCACTGAGATGCTCAGGTTTGCATTAGAGCGCTTTCTAACCATAGACCTCTCTGGCACTCTCCTAGGTGTTCGTGTCCTTTAATCTATTCACTCAGCCCATCATGTGTGAAGAGGAGACCACCGCCCTCGTGTGCGACAACGGCTCTGGCCTCTGCAAGGCTGGCTTTGCTGGGGACGATGCACCCCGGGCAGTTTTCCCTTCTATCGTGGGGCGCCCGAGACATCAGGTCAGTGTCCAAACGTTATGTGTCACTGCTTTGGGAGGGCTGCATAGTGAATGGTGGAGGGATGAAAGGAGATCATATTACTCCCTCTTCCCATTAACTAATTCTTGGCTTAGAGTGGTGGGGAGAGAACCAGCCTTATAGTCAGGAAAACCTGAGTTCAAATCCTGATCTTTCCAGGCTAGGGGACTCTTGGCAATTCATTTACTCTCTCTGTTACCTGGGCAACTGGATGACTATTTCTGCATTGATAGAGGAAATTCCCTGTGCTACAAGCAGCTAGGTAGCACCATAGTGTGCTTCCTGAGTTTCTGTGTGGTCTCAGGCACTTGCTGGCTGTATGACCCCAAGGAAATCACTTCCCTCTGCAGGGCTATGTGATCCAACTGTTTCATTTTACTGAGGCTCAGAGATAAGGCCCAAAGTCACAGCAATGTCTATGCCAGAGCTGGGACTGGAGGCTTTGCTTCTAATTCTTGGTTAATGGTATTGGAGAAAATCCCTAATGTCTAACATCATCAAGTTTGAGAAGACATGAGCTAGATAGCATAAAGTGCTGCAGAAATTCTGGTTCTATTACTAAGATGATTGTAGAGCCACCCCCACCCCCTCATCCTTGCCATTAGGAAAAAGAGCTCAGGAAAAACCTTGAAACTCCTACCATCTTCATATACCATTGTGACCCAATGAAGAATAGAAAAGAAAAACAATATCAAGGTGCCCGCCACTCTGACTCCATCCTTGTCCAAAACTACCCTGGAAATAGAATTATGTCATCTCGCCCTAAATTGCGCCCTCGTTATAATCCTCTTAACCAAGAATGGTCATCCTCCTGTGTCTGACAGGGCCAGAGCCAATCTCCAAGTTGTAAATATCAAGTTAACTGCTTTCTCCCTGCTCTCTCTCTCTGAAGAAAAGATAACAACTGCAAAATGTTAGACTAATTGCATTCTCAGTTTCTGTGGCCTGCTTGCAAACCCTAATTAGCTAAAAAGCCCTATATAAATTCCCTGCCTCAGTTCCTCTGGTGCGGAGTGTTTTGGACCAGAATTCCATCCAGCCGGCCAGTCTGGAACTCTCCACATTAAAAAATTAAAAACCAATCTCTATCTTGCCTCAGTTTCTCTGGTATTTCATTATGATACCTGGGGCATAGAAGAGTTCACTCAAAATGAGCAAAGCATGGTAAGGGATTTACCTAGGATTATAGGGTTTGAAGTATATGAATATTCTTTTTTTTTTCTTTTTGCATTTGGGTACTTTATTTCTAATATATACAAAAAGTAAAGCAAACAATGTTTTTTTTTTTTTTTTAATGGGCTTCTGGTAAAAATTCTAAATCTTGTACTGATTTGTGCTTTTTTGGACAAAAATGACAAGCAAACAGCAATTTCAAAAATATGTTGTTAGTAAAATTTTGGATTTTAAATTGACTCTTTGAATTTTCTCTTTTTATCAGTGTAGATAAAATATTCTTTTGAAAACTTCCTTTAGTGATACACACAGACAACTCCTTTACAAGTTGTGGTTTTTGTAAAGTTTTCTGGGCTGTACTTAGAAACTAAGCAATTTGGTTATGGTCAGATAGTCAATATGTCCAAGGCAAGAATATGAATATTCTTATGAAAAATAGCTAATGCTTCTTTTTTAAGTTGAATTGGTGCCATTTATTCTTCTATCATACTCATTGCTGGTGCTAACTCTTCCTTCCACTCCTTCTGTCTTCCAATTTGACAACAACAATAAAAAAAGCAGTTAAATAGTCAGTCTACACAATGACTTCATCCAAGGTGTTTGCCACATTTCACTTCCAACTCCCCACATCTTCAATGAAAAAGTAAAAGAGTGTTTCCCAATCTCTTCTCCCTGACTAAGAGAGTCATTGCAAAGATTAGAGTTTGGTTTTACTATTGAAGGTTTTTTGTTTTTTATTTTTTAGCAGATGATGACTGTGACCAATGATGATGATGATAGTAATGGAAATGGAAGAGAACCTAGAACTTAGAACAGAGGTTCTTAAACTATGGTCCATGGGCCAGATGCGGCCCACTGAGGACACTCATGTGGCCCACTGGGTTATAAAATATGGTCTGAGAGGCAGAAACAGAGTGTGAGTTTTTGTTTTTACCATAGTCCAGCCCTCTAACAGTCTGAGGAACAGTGAACTGGCCCCCTATTTTAAAAGTTTGAGAACCACTGCATTAAAGGGTTTAATCTTAACTTCTAGATTGAGTGCTACAGATTCAATATGGCAGAAAACCCATTGTCTTTGAGGAAGACTGCATTTTTCGAGCTTTGCCTAAACTCCTTTTTTGCTTTGGTTTACAGGGTGTGATGGTAGGAATGGGCCAAAAAGACAGCTACGTGGGGGATGAGGCCCAAAGCAAGAGGGGTATCCTGACTCTGAAGTACCCCATTGAGCACGGCATTATCACCAACTGGGATGACATGGAGAAGGTATTGAATTCCCCCCCACACCTGAATACAGTTTTTTCTTTTTCTTTTTTTGTTTAAATACTTTTTAATTTTTCCAAATACATGCCAAGACAGTTTTCAATATTCACCTTTGCAAAATCTTATGTTCCAAGATTTTCCTTCCCCTTCCCCTAGACAGCAAGTAATCCAATATAGGTTAAACATGCAATTCTTCTAAACATATTTCCATAGTCATCATGCTGTGTGAGAAAAAAATCAGGTCAAAAAGGAAAAAAAATGAGAAAGGAAAAAAAAATAAGCAAACAACACAATCAAAAAAGAAAAAAAAAAAAAAAAAAGATGAAAACACTGGCTTTAATCCAAATTCAGTCTCTAATTCTCTCTCTGGATGTGGATGGCTCTTTCCATCCTTAGTCTTTTGGAATTGCCTTGAATCACTTCATTGTTGAAAAGGATCCAAGTCTATCACAGTTGATTACCACATAATTTTCTTGTTGCTATGTACAATGTTTTCTGGGTTCAGCTCGACTCCATTTAGTATCAGTTCATGCAAGTCTTTTCAGACTTCTCTGAAATCAGCCTGCTTGTCATGTCTTATAAAACAATAATATTCCATTACACTCATATGCCATAACTTACTGAATGCAGTTTTTAATGAGGACAGGTGGTCCTGACCCTGTACCTGCTTCTGAGGAGCTCAGAACTCTCCGGCCCCAGATCTCTGCATCAAACTCCATTCTTCTCCATTTTGTGACAAGAAAGAAAGGATTTATTCAAGCCAAGAACCTATTGAATTGCAAGAATAGACCCCAGGAATCTTGGTTCCTTGTCACAAAACCATGAACTTTTAAAATGGCAAAATTGAAAGGCATTAGGGATCCTAGAATATCAGAGCTGAGAGAACCTTAGAGAACATATAATGTCAAAGCTGGAAAGAATCTTAGAATATAGAACATCAAGCACTTTGGAACATAGAGCATAAAACATAAGAGCTGGATCAATGATGGACAGAAACAACTACACCCAGAGAAGGAACACTGGGAATTGAATGTAAAATATTAGCACTACTGTCTATCTACCCAGGTTACTTATACCTTTGGAATCCAATTCTTAATGTGCAACAAGAAAATTGGATTTACACACATATATTGTATCTAGGTTATACTGTAACACATGTAAAATTATGGGATTGCCTGTCATCTAGGGGAGGGAGTAAGGGGAGGGAGGGGAAAATCTGGAAAAATGAATACAAGGGATAATGTTATTTAAAAAATACTCATGCATATATACTGTCAAAAATGTATAATTATAAAATTAATAAAGAAAAAAAAACAAAGAAAAAACATAAGAGCTGAATGGGATCTTGGAACAAAGAACAAGAGTTAGGAGGAAACAGGATTCAAAATAGAACAGCAATAATGTTTAACATTTATATGCTAGACACTATGCTAAGAGCTTCATAAATCTTATCTCATTTGATTCTCATCCCTATTAGAAAGAGATGCTATGATTATTCCCATTTTACAGATGAGAAAGCTGAGGCAAATAAGACAAAGTGACTAATCCCTTTGCTTTACATAGAGGGAAACAGGTCTTCAAGTCTCAGCTCTATTCTAGAGTTCTTCTTTGGATGGAACATAGCATAGTCATTGCACTTATGCCCTGGATCCTCTGGCTTAGCTGGAGCTTGCTTATGAAAAGTGATTTCTGTCTCCCTTAGATCTGGCACCACTCTTTCTACAATGAGCTGCGGGTAGCACCAGAGGAACACCTACCCTGCTGACAGAAGCTCCTCTAAACCCTAAGGCAAACCGGGAGAAGATGACCCAAGTAAGAGATGCAGGAGGGCGATAACGGGGGAATGCTTAGGTGCCATCTCATCTAGGTCATCTTTCTCTCCCTTTTTTCCTTCCTTCTCTCTCTCTCTCTCTCTCTCTCTCTCTCTCATCTCTCTCTCTCTCTCTCTCTCCTCTGTTCTCTCTCTCTCTCTCTCTCTCTCTCTCTCTCTCTCTCTCTCTCTCTCTCTCTCTCCTCTGTTTCTCTCTCTTCTCTCTCTCTCTCTCTCTCTCTCTCTCTCTCTCTCTCTCTCTCTCTCTCTCCTCTGTTTCTCTCTCTTCTCTCTCTCTCTCTCTCTCTCTCTCTCTCTCTCTCTCTCTCTCTCTCTCTCTCTCTCTCCTCTGTTTCTCTCTCTTCTCTCTCTCTCTCTCTCTCTCTCTCTCTCTCTCTCTCTCTCTCTCTCTCTCTCTCTCTCTCCTCTGTTTCTCTCTCTTCTCTCTCTCTCTTCTCTCTCTCTCTCTCTCTCTCTCTCTCTCTCTCTCCTCTGTTTCTCTCTCTTCTCTCTCTCTCTCTCTCTCTCTCTCTCTCTCTCTCTCTCTCTCTCTCTCTCTCTCTCTCTCTCTCTCTCTCTCTCTCTTTCTCTCTCTCTTCTCTGTTTCTCTCTTTCTCTCTCTTCTCTGTTTCTCTCTCTTCTCTCTCTTCTTTGTCTCTATCTCTTCTCTCTCTCTCCTCTGTTTCTCTCTTCTCTGTCTCTTTCTCTCTCTCTTTGCTCTCTCTCTTCACATACACACACGCACACACACACATTTATTGTTTTTGTTTTGGAATTTTCCCAAAGTTGTAGCAGGTCTTAGTAAGATAGAAATGGCTCAGGCTGACCTTGGTGATACTAAATATCCATATTAGAAGCTCAGCCTGCTAAATTTGGGAAAGCTCAATCCCAGAAAATTGGCCACCAAGTGATGGGGAAAGCAATTCATGAAATCATCTGCTAAGATGTGAAGGGACTTTGATCTTCAGTGGTAACTGATGAACCATCCATGTGGATGCAATCACATGGGCTTAAAGTTTTGAAGGAATCCTTCATCTCTAAGCAGACACCATTGAGATTTATACACCCATTTCTAATGTCTCTTCCTAGCTGCCAACATTCATCAACATCTGCTCCTGGATGTCCCATTAAACATCTCAAACTCAATAGAATCCAAACAGAACTCACTTTCTTCTTCCTTAAACCTGCCCCTCCTCTAACCTCCTCTACTTCTTTTATGGGCATCCCCATCCTCCCTGTCACCCAGATTCTCAGCTTTAGAATCATCCTCCATCTTCTCTCTCTCCCTCAATCCCCATAGCCAATCAGTTAGGTCTTGTCAGTTCTAACTCCTAGACCTCTTGCATCTGCCCCCTTCTCTGCACTCCTATAATCATCATCCTAGGTAAGGTTTTCATCAACTCTTACCCAGGTGATGGCAATAGACTCCTAATTGATTTGGCTGCTCCCATTCTACTCTCCAATCCCACTCAGTCTTCTACACAACTGCCAGAATAAGCTTTCTGTGACATCAATCTGACCATATCCCTGCCATTTTCAAAAACATTTAATGATAACTTGGGCAAAAGATAACTCCTGAGTAGTCACTTAAGGCTCTCCACTCTCTGGCTTCCATTTGCCTGTTTTGATAGCACCTTCACTAACTCTCCACTTTAGTGAAACTGGTTTCTAGGCTATTCTTCACAAACACTGTTCTACCTCTAATCTCTATACATTTATTCAAGCTTTTTCCCCATACCTGGAAGATCTTTCTCCTCAAAGATCTTTCCTTCCTTCAAGTCTTAATTCAGGTCACATAATAAATAAGACCTCCCTTGGTCTTTTCTGTCTCCTTTTCTTCCTCTTCTGCCCCCTTCTCTTGCTTTTTTCCTCCCTTCTCCTTTCCTTCTCTTCCTTTCCTTCTTCCTCTTTCCTTTTCTTTTCTCCATTTCTCCATCATCCTTGTAGTCTATTTCCATTTTATATCTCCTCAGGATAATTTTAAGCACCTAGAGATCAGGGGAAAACTTGGGGTTTTTCTATTCCAAGGAGAGCATCAGATACACAGTAACATAAGAAATATCTGTTGAATTAAATTAACTTTCTCTGTCTCCTGTCCACATTTTCAGATCATGTTTTGAAACCTTCAATGTCCCTGCCATGTATGTCGCTATCCAAGCTGTTCTGTTCCTCTTTATGCCTCTGGGCCGTACCACTGGTGAGCTTCATTGACTTCCCTGCCCTTGTGAAATGATGAAGTTGGGGGGAAGGTGGAAGAAAAAACAGTAGATGGGGCAGGAGAGGTGAATCTCAGCTTCTCAAGAGTTTACTTAGCCCAGAAGACTAGACTTGCTAACAAAACTCATACTGGACTCAATAACCTCAGAGGTCCCTTTTTCCTCCTAATCTATGGATTATGGAACTGGTTGACATTCTAGTAGGAGAGCCAGGTTTCCCTGGTGGTATTTCAGTCAACTCTGCAATAATAAGTGTTAGACGTGTGATCCATGAGAATACCAACCCTTCAAATTTGACCGATGCTTTTAGCTCTTCCCCATTCCTACCGTTCAACAAATAGTTGATGAAAGTCCCTTCCTGGATCTCTTTTCTCTTCTGATATATGCTTTGAGATCCTCATCCTCTGAATTCTAAGTAATGCATTTACTCTGGTCTCAACGCCTCCCCTTAACCCAGCTCACCCTCTGGTGGACATCCTAACAAGCAAGAAAGTAGAGACAGGAGAGGAAATATGGGGGAGACAGGGTACTTATTATGTGGTTTACACAAGAGAATGAGCTGACCAACCAGTCAAATAGGAAAATTTATCTTTGTCCCCCTTGCTTCTCAAGGTTATGCTGAGGAGTTGCTATATCATTGGAGCAACTAGATTTCTACCACTATTCTTTTTTTTTTTCCCCCCTGAGGCTGGGGTTAAGTGACTTGCCCAAGGTCACACAACTAGGAAGTGTTAAATGAACTCTGGTCCTCCTGATTTCAGGGCTGGTGCTCTATCCTCTGTGCCCCCCTACCACTATTCTTTTTTTTTTTTTTTTTTTCCCTGAGGCTGGGATTAAGTGACTTGCCCAAGGTCACACAGCTAGGAAGTGTTAAGTGTCTGAGACCAGATTTGAACTTGGGTCCTCCTAAATTCAGGGCTGGTGCTCTATCCACTGTGCCACCTAGCTGCCCCCTACCACTATTCTTAATATAAAGTGATAAGAACATGACAATATGTCAATTAGTTGGGCTTCAGGGCCATTTGCTGCATCATTGCAGATAGTGAGCCAGGCTTCTCAGCCTGGGTGAGTAGGTACATGTCTCCCCCAAATCTCCTCTAGGTTCTTCCTAAAAATTTTCCCATCTTGGATTGTCTGTCATTTATGGGAGGGGGTAGAGGGAGGGAGGGGAAAATTTGGAAAAGAAGTGAGTACAAGAGATAATGCTAAAAAAAAATTACCCATGCATATGTACTGTCAAAAAAAATTATAATTAAAAAATTACTTTAAAAAATTTTCCCATCTTATCAAACTGATACATTCAAGGCCCTTTCCCATCTTTTTTACATTCTGGGAGTCAACATGGAACACAAGAGTTATCCTTCTGTTACTAAGTGGAACAATGGACAGAGTTCTGGGCTTGGTATCTAAAATTCCAAGTTCAAATCCTGCCTCAGACTATTATCAATCATTGCATTTCTCTGAATTTTTTCTTCTGTAAAATGGGTCTAATAACATCACCTAATTCACAAGGTTGTTGTAGCGATCAAGTGAGTTGATATCTGAAAAGCTCTCTGTAAACTCCAATGTATCATATGTGGACTGTTATTTATTTTTTTTTTACACCTTATTCTTAACACATGACCCACCTCCCTTTCTGAAGTGGGTTCTGATCTCTTGTCCTTTACACTACAACAGATGCAAGACAAGCAATAGTTGTAGCTGTAATCAAAGTTGTGGTTGAGTGTTTGTATGCACACGTATGCTTGCGTACATATGCTCATGTAAACCCTGGTCATGAAGATCAGGATACTGACCCTGAGGCTGAGGCAGTAGGGTTGATTGGAGAACCATATCAAGTGAATTGCAATTGAATCAAAAGTATTCATGTGGACCACAGGTCAGAGCTTTTAAGCTGGGTGGGATCAACTGGAAATCACTTCATTTTACAGTTTGAGGGACCTGGAAGATGAAAGGATGAAAGCTAGGAATCTGGGAGTCATTCAGTAATCAGGGAGATGATTGGGGGAAAGCAGGAAAGAGAGTTTCATGGATCCTGCTTCCCTTGTTCATAGGCATCGTCCTGGACTCAGGAGATGGGGTCACCCACAACGTGCCCATCTACGAAGGCTATGCCCTGCCTCATGCCATCATGCGTCTGGATCTGGCTGGCAGGGATCTCACCGACTACCTCATGAAGATCCTCACAGAAAGAGGCTACTCCTTTGTGACCACAGGTATGGGGGACAGGGAGAAGAAGAGAGGGATTCGGGGAAGGCTTTAGAGAGATGCGAAATAAGCAGGACTGCTTTTATTTTAAAGTTTATTTTTATATTACTCTCATTTTCTCTTTTCCAACCATAATTTGACCTCTCCATTGTAATAAAAAAAGAACAAATAAGAAATAAGAAAAGAAAATAAATAAGAAAAATAAGATAATACCTGTTAAATGTTATTATATGACAATGTATGCAACATTCTTGCTCCAGTCACCCATCTCTTGGTTGAGAAGAGAGATATGTGTCTCATTAGGTAATCTCCTGAACTAAAATTGTCCATTAGAATTACTCGGGGTCTGGATTCTTTTAATGCTATTTTTACTCATGTTCTTGAAGTCATTTTGCATATTTTTCTCCTGACTCTGCTTCCTTCTTTCCGTATTGTTTTATACAAGTTTCTACAAGGAATAAACATCAAGTCTTTCACTTAGATATAAAAAACAAATTAACACATGTGAGCTGGAGGAAGCATAGAGAGACAGCAGTTGTTCTGAAAAGGAACTAGGGATCTTAGGGGACCTTGTACAAGCTCAATGAGAGGCAATAATGATTTGTGGCCATTACTAAAGCTAATCCAATCTTAGACATCCCTAGAAGAGGCTGAGCTTTCAGAAATAGGGAGATGATCATCCCAGTGTTCTCTGCTCTGACGAGAACAGATCTCCTCTGAAATATCATATTCCTGTAAATGAATCAGAGCATCAGGATTTTAGAAAGGCATTGGTAAGCTACAAATCATCCACAGGAGGGCAACCAGACTGCAGAAAAGTCTTGAATCCATGCCATATAAGAAATGACTGGAGGAAGTAGGAAGGTTGGGAATCAGCCACATCAAGAAAACAAGAACCAAGAATAAATGTAGGAACCTTCTGAAGGTACAGATTTCGGTTTGATGTCAGGGAAGGTTCCTTATAATGAGGCAGAACAGGTTGCCCAAAACCTTTTAAGTACAGGCTGATCACCCACTTCTTGGCTGTGTCCCAGTGGGGATTCTTTCCTGGATCAACTAGATCAGTGCCCACTAAAGCTCTTTCCACCTGTCAAATTCTAAAATTCTCTACTGTCTAATTACATTCTCAAAAATCTTTTTCATCTTTTTTTTCTGAAAAATAACATTAATCTCTTGCCCATTCCCTACGTGATGGACATTCCCTTTGTTTCCAATGAAGAGAAGAATTTTAAGAGTTACAGATGGGATACATTAAGCCTGAGGGATATATATCTGGCAATCTGAGTCTTTCAGTCTCTGAGGGTGCACAGAACGGGAACAGGGAGGAGGTTAAGGAGAAGCAAGGAAACATTTAACTCTTATAAAATCAGACTGAAGTGGGTCAAGTTCATGATCAGCACCCCTGCTTCTCTTTTTCTCCGGTTACCTTATGATCTTATTTGGCCTTTCTATCTGCCCTCCATGGACAACGATTCATGCTCTGGGTCACCTCCCTTCCCTGTCCCCCCATCCAAGCTTGTTCCCGTGTTAGCTGTCCATTGGGAAAAACAGATAAACCAACTCACACCAAGATATTAATGCCAGATAAAGACTTGAAGAGTCTCTGGAGAAGGCAGGAAGCCATAAATTACAAGACAGAAACCTTAAAGATGCTGTTTCAGACATCAAAACAGAGGCTTTTTCCTACCTTCAAAAATTGTTTTCTTTTCATTATTATAAACTTCACAAATATCAACAAAGATGAATTTATCCTAATACAAAAAAAAAAAAAAAAAACAGGAAAAGTGAGTTATTTATGATGAAGATCATGTCCAAATTCACTTTTTTTTTTAACTTTATGTGAAATTTCCCATGGCAATTCCAGTAATGCCCTAGTTTTGTGTGTTCCCTTAGGAGCTTCCTTCTGCTCTTCTGTAATTTTTTAATGTTTCATTGGGGCTATTTTTTCTCTCCTCGTTTTTATCACTATCATCATCACTCCCCCAAATAAAAGCTCTCCCTTGAAAGAGATCAGTAGAGAAGAACAAAAGCAATTCAGCACATTGGCCACAGCTAAAATATAGCCTCATTATTAGGCAGCAGAGAGTTATAAGAAGGCCTTTCTTGGCCTCTTTCAAATAACACTATAGAGGCAGTTGGCTATTCTGCATAAATGCAGAGTTGACAATAATTAGCACTCAAACAGCTCCTGTAGATATTCACTAGTGAAAGAAGTCCATCCCCCAGGATTTTCTGGGGCCAACTAAGCTCTATTTGTGAGTGAGAAAACATTTGGAAATTGTTTTTCTTGGAGATCTCAACTTTAATGATTTAAGAGGGCAAAGATAAATGAGAGAAGTCATTTTGTTCATCATGAAATGACACTGACACTGAAATTTCAGTGTCAATATCTCAAAGGATTTTTTTTCCCCCCTGAGGCTGAGGTTAAGTGACTTGCCCAGGGTCACACAGCTAGAAAGTGTTAAGTGTCTGAGATCAGATTTGAACTCCAGTCCTCCTGAATTCAATCCTCTGTCCACTGCACCACCTAGCTGCCCCCCTCTCAAAGGATTTATACCAGGGGTTCTCAAATTATGGCCTGGGGGTCATTTGCGGCCTGCTGAGGACATTTATGGGGACTGCCAGGTTATGGCAAATGGGCTGAGGGGCGAAGACACAGTGTGAGTTTTTGTTTTTACTATAATTGGGCCCTCCAATAGTCTGAGCAACAGTGAATTAGCCCCCTATTTTAAAAGTTTGAGGACCACTGATTTATAGAAGCTTAGTAAGACTCTGATATTGAGTAGTTGATGGGAATAGAATAAATGTCCCACAGTTCCCAGAATGAACTTGAAGACTGGAAATGTGACACCTCTGCTCTCTCTCTCTCTCATTTTGATTCTCCCACCAGCTGAACGTGAAATTGTAAGGGACATCAAGGAGAAGCTCTGCTATGTGGCCCTGGACTTTGAGAATGAGATGGCCACAGCTGCCACTTCTTCTTCCCTGGAGAAGAGCTATGAGCTACCTGATGGTCAGGTCATCACCATCGGCAATGAGCGCTTCCGCTGCCCAGAAACCCTCTTCCAGCCCTCCTTCATTGGTGAGATCCTGCAAGATGGAGAAGTGTTGAAGGAAGCTTATAGAGAGTGGGTTGCAGAGAGGAAGACTGAGTTCTTCACGTAGGAAAAGGAGAAACCAATCCTACAGCCTAGACAACTTCTTTTAATTTTTAATTATAGGATTTAGAACCAGAAATAGTTTCTCTCATTCAGAACTCTAATTTTACTCATGATGAAATTAGTTACCTCCCTATTTTAGTTCAGTGAGTTGTCATTTCTCTTTTTGGTAACTATAACAGCCTCCCCCAGAGAGGGGGAGTGACTTTGTTCATAGAAGTCACACAGTTTAGTCACACCGTTTAGACATCACACAGTTTAGTAATAGAAAAAGGCAGTTGTAGACCTGAATTTCTTTGTCCAATGCTCCTTCAACTATATCATACTATGCTATGTAGAAAAGCAGATAGCAAACCAGAGAGGAAGAACTTGGAAGGATATTTTCCTTTGGGGAGACTTTGGAGTAAACCTTGTGACGGAGCCCTAATCAGCTTAAAATACTGAAACTATTTCCCAAAGGAGTATGGGAATAGTTCCATGAGTAGGAATTGAATCCCCATGAGTTAAATCAGTTGTACAATCCAGAAAGTACTAAAAAAAAAAAAAAATCCATTTCTGGGACTATTGCCTCCTCTGGGCTGATCAAACTAATCAGTCAACAGACTTTAATTGAACATCTACCAGGAGCACAGTAAAATGGTGAACACATAAAAACATAAGATAAAGTATCTTCTCTCTTAAAGCATACCATTCTAGATAGGGAGATAAGATATAACTTCATTAAGAATTAATTAACAGGGGCAGCTAGGTGGCGCAGTGGATAGAGCACCAGCTTTGAATTCAGGAGGACCAGAGTTCAAATCTGGTCTCAGTCAAATTAACACTTCCTAGCTGTATGACCCTGGGCAAGTCACTTAACCCCAGCCTCAGGGAAAAAAAAAAAAAAAAGAATTAACTAATAGTATTTGCTTTAATTCAACAGGAATTGATTAAGTAACTGCTCTCTGATAGGCCTGGAGATATAGAGACAAATGGAGAAGGGGGTCCCTGCCTTCCGAGAACTTAAAATCCCTGTGTGGGGTAGAGAAGGAGGGAACACATTTAATATCTAAACAGAAAAAATAATAGTTTTAGGATGGAGGGAACATCCCTGCCTTCTGAGAACTTAAAATCCCTGTGTGGGGTGGAGAAGGAGGGAACACATTCAATATCTAAACAGAAAAAATAATAATTTTAGGATGGAGGGAACACTAATGATTAAAAATATCAGGAAAGGCTTCCTAAAGGCTATGGAATCTGGGATCAGCCTGGAAGGTAACTCCAGATTCTAAGCTGGAGAGATAATTCCGGGCGTGGGGTTTGGGAGCAGAATGCAGGACTATAGAATGTGCAAAGCCACAGAAATGGAAGAGAGAGTGTGGAATCTATAGAACAGCAAGCAGGCCAATTTGCCTAAAATACAGAATACATGACATCAATTGATCAATCAGTGTATATTTTGTAGAGGGCCACAGATAGTGGGGGAATTCTGGGGTAGATATAAGACCCTTCAGCCCAGAGGAAACCTGCTAATATCTGGTTTGGCTCCCCATTGTTCCAGGCCTCTACACATTTATGAGGTGTCTACATGTGCCAGGTACATGTGTTGGGGAAGCAAAGCAAAGAAAAAGATAGCCTAATAATAAATAATGAGAAATTATAAACCTGGAATAAATATATAAACATGGAAAAATAGGCCGGCATGAGATCGGAAGGGCCTTGAATGTGAAACAAAGGAGATTGTATTTTATCTGAGAAGCAATGGGGAACCACTGAATATTCTTGAGCTGGAAGTGCCTTAGGTAGACCTGAACATTAAGATAATATTGTTAGCTTTATGGAGGCTGTTTTGGAGAAGAGGAAAGATGAGACAGGGAGACTAACTAGCTGTTATGTTATCAAAAGGAGAAATGAACTGAATGAGGAAGGTAACCATATGAGCAGAGAGAAGAGGAGAAATGTGACAGGCAGAAGTGACAAGACTTTGTAATTGAATGCATATGGGAATTGTGGTAAGGGAGAGTAAAAAGTCAAGGATGAATCTGAGGTTTCAAAACTATGTGACTGGGGCAGCTAGGCGGCGCAGTGGATAGAGCACCAGCCTTGAATTCAGGAAGACCCGAGTTCAAATCTAGTCTGAGACACTTAACACTTTCTAGCTGTGTGACCCTGGGCAAGTCACTTAACCCCAGCCTCAGAAAAAAAAAAAAAAAACTAGGTGACTGAAAGGATGGTGCTATCCTTGGTAGTAATAGGAAAGTCCTGATGAATGTCACCATCCAAGATGCTAACTAAAGGCTATCATGTGCCACAGGTATGGAGTCTGCAGGCATTCATGAAACAACTTACAATTCCATCATGAAATGTGACATTGACATCCGGAAGGACTTATACGCCAACAATGTCCTCTCTGGGGGGACCACCATGTATCCTGGCATTGCAGACAGAATGCAGAAGGAGATCACGGCCCTGGCCCCCAGCACCATGAAGATTAAGGTGGGTCATTTTCCCAGCCCTGCACACAAGGACTCGCTCTGTTTTGGTCACTGGACGATCCTTCCTCTGTCCTCCTCTCACTGCACAGATTTGATTCAAATCAATGCTCTTGAAAGAGGGAAGGATCTGCCCAGTTTCTATTCCTACTCAATTCAATATTTTGTCAGTGCCTTACGAGAGTGTGGAAGTGAGAGTTCAGATCTAGGCCAGGATAGTTTAGGGGATTGCTTAGTACAAGTAGTAGAAATTCTACCTCATGATGGAAAAGACTTTCATATTTGTATCCCCAGCACCAAACACAGTTCCTTGTATATACTAAGGAACTGAATAAATTGGTGACTGATTAAAACAGTTGGGTGGGCTCTGTTATAAGCATGGCTATTGAGTAACATTTATTAACCTCTCTAAAAGCCACTGTGAGGTGCCAGGGGTTTTATGTTTTGGGTTTGGGTTTGGGTTTTTAGTTTTGTTTGTTTTGATTTGGTTTTTGGTAATAGACATGAATTATCTTCAAATAAAAATGTGAAAATATATATATACACACATATACATCTATCAAACTATGAAGAGAGAGAGAGAGACAGAGAGAAAAAGGGATCATGGGTAGTGTACTAGGTTTGGAATCACGAAGGTGTAGATGGAACCATAAGGGAGTTGCTCAGAGGGTCAGCTTGGTGTAATCTAAGCTCAGAAAGTAAAGAAGCTGGACTTTGGATAAGCTGGCAGGTATCTTCAAATGTCAGAAGGAATTTTCTCCCAAACTCATTTCTAAGGGAAATGAGCTGTTCTGGAAAAAACATTGTATTTGGAGCCAGAGAACCAGCATAGAAAATCTGATTTGAGGGGCAGCTAGGTGGTGCAGTGAAGAATGCACCAGCAACGAAGTCAGGAGGACCTGAGTTCAAATGTGACCTTGGACATTTAACAAGTCTCAGCTGTATGACCCTGGGCAAGTCACTTATCTTCAATTGCCTCAGCAAAAAAAGAAAGGAAAAAAGGAAGGAAGGAAGAAAGGAAGGAAGGAAGGAAGGAAGGAAGGAAGGAAGGAAGGAAGGAAGGAAGGAAGGAAGGAAGGAAGGAAGGAAGGAAGGAAGGAAGGAAGGAAGGAAGGAAGGAAGGAAGGAAGGAAGGAAGGAAGAAAGAAAGAAAATTTGATTCTGATATTCACTTTTATGTGAGTAGGCAAGTGACTTTACTCCCTGTATGCCAGTTCCCTCCTATGTAAAATGTTTCATTCAATGGCCTCTAAGACATCTTCCAACTTTCAGGTGAAAGAATTTTATGGTATCTCTAAGGTGCAGTCTTGATTGTCTTAGAGTGGAATATCACCTTAGGAAGGGTCCTGGGAAGGGCTAAGGAGATTTCAGCATATCCTTTCCCACTGCCTTGAACCCTGACCATCATATTTCCCTCTTGTTCTTCACAGATCATTGCTCCTCCTGAGCGCAAGTATTCGGTTTGGATTGGGGGCTCCATCCTGGCCTCTCTCTCCACCTTCCAGCAGATGTGGATCAGCAAACCAGAGTACGATGAGGCTGGGCCTTCCATTGTCCACAGGAAGTGTTTCTAAGGAGTGGGTCCATTGGGCCTCCTTGGCGCTGCTCTTCCTCCTGCACCCTCTGCTCTGTTGCTGATCCCAATGCATTAAAGTTCGCAAGCCTTATCTCTCCGTATGGGCCTCTTCTTTCCCCGTATAATGCCTTTAGTTTGAATGTTGGTGGGAATGGAGACCAGCTTTGCGGGACATAAAATTATTGAACTTAGAGCTTGAAAGGATCTCAGAGAAATCTGATCCAACTCAAAATGGTCATTTCATTTTACTGAATCCCAGAAAGAAGAGAAGTGCCTGAGAACACACAGAGGCAAGAGTAGAAAGCAGGTCTCCTTCATCCCAGCTGAACCTAATATATTAACTCAATAAATATTCATTCATTTCAATTCAATGTAGTTCTTGGTGGCACCCTTTGCCCTGACCCTCCGGGAGTAACCATGGAGAATGATGTACAAATGGAGAATAATACATGGATCATTTAATTCTCTGGAACCTCACTCTGACTTAGGGCAAAAATAGCTCCCTACTTTGCTTTGATTAGATGGAGTTTGTTAGCCAAATTCCATCTAATCAGCATCAGTTTATTTTTTTTTAATTCAGTTTTGTTTTTATTTTCAGTTCCAAATTCTCTGCTCCTTCACTACTTCCCCCTACCATTTTGCCATTTTGCCATTGAGAAGGCAAGAATTATAATACAGATATATATACATGCATTTATATACATATATATTACAAACATCCATATATCCATATATACTCATACATATATACACATATATGTGAAGCTCTACAAAATATATTTCTACATTAGTCATAATGTGCTAAAAGGAGGAGAAAAAGGAGAAAAAAATATGCTTCAATCTGCACTTTGAGATTATCAGTTCTATATCTGGAAGTAGGATTTTTTTTATTATGAGTCCTGAATAATTGTGGATTGTATTGATCGGTGTTACTAAATCTGTGAAAAGTCAATTATCTTTACAATATTGCTGTTTCTGTGTGAATTGTTTTTTATGATTCTGCTTACTTTGCTTTGCACCGGTCCAAACAAATCTCTGAAACCATCCCCTTCATCATTTCATATAGCAAAATAGTTTTCCATCATATTTATATACCACAAGTTGTTCGGACATTCCCCAGTTGATGGGTATTCTCTTGATTTCCAATTCCTTGCTACCACAAAAAAAGCTGTTATAAATATTTTTGTACAAATAGGTCCTTTTTCCTTTTTTTTGCTTCCTTTGGGATACAACCCTTAGTATTTCTGGGTCAAAATTTTATAGCTGTTGCAAAAAGTTCCAAATGGTTCTCCCAAATGTTCTCTCCAAATCATTCTGCACTATGACAACAGTACATTAGCGTACCTACTTTACCATATCCTCTGCATTTTCATTTTCATTTTCTATCATCTTAGCTAATCTGATGGACATGAAGTAGTACATCAGAGTTGTTTTAATTAGCATTTTTCTAATAGTAATTCAGAGAATGTATTTAACATAATTATTGGTGGATTTGATTTCTTCCTCTGAAAACTAAATGTTCATATGCCTTAATCATTTATCAATCAGGGAATGGATCCATTTTTTATAAATTTAGTTCAGTTTTCTTATACCATATATTTGAGAAATGTGATCTTTTCAAAGAAACTTATTACAAAATTTCCCCCATCCCTGCTTTTCTTTAAATTTTATTTTATTGTTTTCTTCTAATTGTAGCTACATTATTTTTCCCTTGGCACAAAACCCTTTTAATTTCAGGTAAATAAATTTATCCAGTTTAGATTCGAATTACCCATTCTACCTCCCATGAACCCCTCTATGTCTTGTTTGGTCATGAACTCTTCCCCTAAGCATAGATTTGACATGCTCCCCCAGTTGACTGTTGATATGGCCCTTTATATAAAAATCACATGCTTATCTTGATATGTGGCGTGAGATGTTGGTTTGTGCCTATTTTCTGCGAGATTACTTTTTGGTTTTTATCAAACAGTATGTTCTTGCTCCAGTGTCTGGGATATTTGTATATATCAAACATGGTTAGTGTGCTCATTTGCTTTGGTATACTTTCTACCTAATCTATTCCATTGATCAATCACTCTATTTCTATTGTTTTAATGATAACAGCTTTATGGTATAATTTGAGATCTAATATTACAAATTTGCTTCATTCACATTTTTTTCACTAATTTCCTTGATTTTGTTAATCTTTTTTTTTTCCTGCAGATGAATTTTATTATTACTTTTTCTAGCTCTGGAAAATCATTCCTTGGTAGTTTTGATTGTCATGGCACTGAATAAATAACTTGATTTAGGTAGAATTGTTATTTTAGTATATTGGCTCAGTCTACCAATAAGCAATTAATATTTCTCCAATATTTAGATTTGATTTGATTCATATGAAAAGTGTTTTGTAATTACGTGCATAACATTTGTGTGTGTGTCTTGGCAGGTAAATTCTCTCATATTTTACACTGTTTATGGTTATTTTAAATGGAATTTCTCTTTTTTTTTCTTCCAGCTGGATTTTTTTTTGGAATTTATAAAATTTATAAAAATTTATAAAAAAAAAAAAGATTTATGTAGGTTTGTTTTCTATCCTAAAACTTTGCTAAATTGGTAATTGTTTCAAAAAAATTTTTTTTTACTTGACTCATTAGAGTTTTCTAAGTATGCTATTATATCTACAAAAAGTGATAGCTTTCTTTCCCCATTGCCTGTGTTTATTTCTTCAATTTCTTTTTCTAGTCTTACTATTAGAACAGGCATTTCTAGTACAATAGTGAATAGTAATAGTGTAAATATTAAATAATAATGGGTAAATCTAGCTTTACCCTGATCTTATTAGAAAGGTTTCTCTTCTATTCTTTTATAGATATCATTTGTTTTTAGATAGACATTATTTAGCTTTTTTTTAAGTTTCATTTATTCCTGTGACTTATATTTTTTTTTCCCCAGGAATGAGTGTTATATTTTTGTCAAGTATTTTCTCTATCGAAGTAATTATATGATTTTTAAAATGTTTTTGTTGTTAATTGGGCAATTTTCCTAATATTGAATCAGCCCTGAATTTCTAGCATAAATCTGACTTGGTCATTGTGTATGACTTTTGTGATATATTGTTGTAATCTCTTTGTTAGTATTTTATTTGAAATGTGTGCATCAATATTCATTAGGGAAATTAATTTGCAGTTTTCTTTCTTTGTTTTTGCTCTCCTTGATTTCACTATCAAAATCACATTTGTTTCACAAAAGGAATTTGGTAGGATTTCTTTACCTATTTTTCAAACAACTTAAAATGATACTAGAATTAATTGTTTATTAAATGTTTGATAGAATTTACTTGTTAATCCGTATGTTCCTGAGTCTTCCCCCTCTTTCCAAGGAACTTTTTTATACCTTCTTCAATTTCTTTTTCTAAGATAGAGTTATTTAAGCATTCTATTCCCCTATTCACTTGCAATTATTCATCTATTTTATTTAGATTGTCAGTTTTATTGTCATAGAGTTGTTCAAAATAATTCATAATAACTGCTTTTATTTCATCCTTATTGGTTTTACATTCACCCTTTTCATTTTCTATACTGGGAATTTTTTTTTTAAATCAACTTAGCCAAAGATGTATCTATTTTATTGTTGTTGCTGCTTCATAAAACTAGCTCCTAATTTTCTTTATTAGCCCAATGTTTGTTTGGTATTTTTTGCATTTAATTTTATTCATCTTTCCTTTGATTTTCAGAATTTCTATTTTGTTATTTAATTAGGGGAGGGAGGCAATTTTATGTTTGTTTAGTTGCACATTCAATTAGCTGATATACTCTTTCTTTTCTTTATTGAAGTAAACATTTAATTTCTTTCTAAGTACTGCTTTGGCTGCATCCCACAAATTTTGTTATGTTCTTTAATTGTTGTTTCTATGATTTGCTCTTTGACCTATTCATTCTTTTAGGTTATTTACTAAATGTAAATTTTTATTATGTTATTCTCAGAAAAGGGTGCATTTAATATTTCTGCTGTTCTGCATTTGTTTGTGTAGTTTCTGCACCCTAATATAGGGTCAGTTTTTGCAAAGGTGTGATGGTATATTTTAATTCCATTCAATATTTTCCAGAGACCTATCATATATAACTTTTTAAAACTTCTATTTATCTCTTATTTTACAATTCGATTTATCCCAGTCTGAGTGGGGTAAATTTGAGGTCCCCTACTAGTATATTTTTACTATTCTCTACTACAATTCATTTAACTTTTCCTTCAAGAATTTGGATGCTATACCATTTGGTGCAAATGTGTTTAATTATGAAATTAATTCATTGTTTATAGTACTTTTAGGAAAATGTTCTTGCTTTAATTATCACTTTTAATTGTATCCATTTTTGCTTCTGCTTTGAATTGAGATGACTGCTAGCCCTGATTTTGTCTTACTTCAGCTAAAGGATAATAGATTTTGCTCCTGCTCTTTATTTTAATTCAGTGTGTATCTTTCTGTTTCAAGTGTGTTTCTTGAAAACAACATTTTTTGGGGGAAAGGGGTTCTGCTTTTAATCCATTATGCTACTTGCTTCCAATGAATTCCATTCATTGCTATGTTTGCTAAATGTGTATCCACCTCCATCCATCTTATATTTATCTTTCTCTTTTTTTACCCTATACTATTCTCAAGAATCTGTTTTGCTTCTGACCACTACCACCCTTAATCCATCCTCCATTTTATACTTCTCCTCCTTTCCATTAACCCTTTTTCTCTCCTGTTTTTCTTCTAGATAAAATCTAGAAGATGTTATCTGGGTGTATGTGTACATTCTTCTCTCTCTGAACTAGTATAAGCATTTTCTATTCCCACCCCATTTTGCCCTTCAATGTATAAACTTTTCCTTGCACACCTTCTTTATATGATCTTCCTTCCCCCATTTCTCCTTGTATTCTTCTTTCAAGATTGTGCCAACATATTAGATTTATACCCATTTCCTCCATTCCCATTAAAAATCTTAGTGATGATAATGTTCTTAGGGAATATTTTGTTTTGTTTTATAGAGAGATTTTGTTCCTCTTTTACCATTTAGCTGATCTGCTTTTTGAAGAGTTTTTTTTTCCAGCATTTTTGTATCCTTTTATCAAGATATTAGTTCTTTTTTTTATAATTTTCATGCATTGCTTTCATTTGGTTTCACAATTTCCCCTCTACCAATCTTATTTGATTTTTGAAATTATTTTTCTAGCTCTTCCAGGAACTTTTGTGGAGCTTGTATCCAATCTGCATTTATTATTCTTTGAGACTACTTGTAGATATTTTCATATTGTTGTCTTCCTCTGAGTTTTGTGTTGAACTTCCTGTCACCATAGTAATTTTTTATGGCCAGATTCTTTGTTTGTTTGTTTGCTTATTTTTCCAGCCTATTTCTTGTCTTTGTATTTTATGTTAGAGTTAGGTCCTGTCCACTTTGGGATCAGGAAGGAAGGGAACATATTTTGGTCTATCTTCTGTCTTTTATGTCCTTCTGCTGCTTTCATGGTTCAGGGAGGTGGCCTGTAAGTGTAAGAAGTCACTGGACTTCTGATACCTGCCCTGGTGAAGTCTCTGACTGATTCACTCCTCTCTATCTTGGAACTGTGACCCAGAACTGGGTAATGGACAATAGAGCTACTAAATGATATTCAGTGCTAGTATGGGATAACTAGGATCTCTTTCTGACCAGGTGCTAAGTTTCCTTATCATCCTTGGGTGCTATACTACTCCTCATGACTGCTGTCACTATCATGACCTATTACTGCTCTGAGCTAAGAAAATGACTCACTGGGTCTTTTTCTTAGTTTTACTGCCCAAAATTCTGTTCGGCACATATTTTAGACTATTTTAAAGGGAATGTATTAAGAGAGTGACAAAAAGAAATGGTGATTTTATTTCACTATTCACTGAAAGCTCTAGCACGCTAATACTCTTAATGGACAAGCTTATTGTCTTCCCCCTCCCCAGCCTCATTTCTACCTTCAATATGTATTCATAGTTTGCAACAAGTTTTTTTTTTAGCAACAAACATTTATTAAGTACTTACTGTGTGCAAGACATGTACTCTCCCAGGAGAACCAATGTCCATAAATAAATATTCATCACACTCAAAGAGCTTATATTCCCTTAAGACATTTAGTAACCATGCAAAAGATAGTTCACAGATAGTTCTTGAACTTGAGAAGTTTACTTTCCAAAAGGAGAGATTGGACAGGTATATAAATAACTCCAAAACAAGATGATATAAGAATCTTAAGAGTGAAACAATCAATCAGCATTTCTGATGTGACTCCTCTGGGTCATAATGCCGGAGAAACTGAGGCAAGATAGAGATTTAATATTTTATTTGAAAAGGAGAGATTTACTGGGAACAAATGGATCCCTGGTTTGGTCCCAGGGCTGAATGAGACTATCATCTCCAAGAATCCAGCAAACAATGTGAGTGCTCAATGACATATGTACATGGGGCTCAAACACGGGGGGAAGACTGAGTCAGGGGTAGAGTCAGGGTGCTGAGAGTGGGAACAGGACTCTGACAATCCTGTTCTGACAGGGTGAGGGGAGCCACCAGAGATAGGGATAATATAATGGGGGAAGGCACCCCGCACCGGAGATGGGGAGAGGCATCTTGATAAGATGGTATCTGATACTCTGATAGATTGGATTGAGGAGAGGCATTCTGGTATTCAAATATTCTTTTTTTTTTTTTTTAATGCATGAGTAATTTTTTTTTTATAACATTATCCCTTGTATTCATTTTTCCAAAATTTCCCCTTCCTCCTTCTACTCCCTCCCCTAGATGACAGGCAATCCCCTACATATTACATGTGTTACAGTATAACCTAGATACAATATATGTGTGTAAATCCCATTTTCTTGTTGCACATTAAGTATTAGATTCCGAAGGTATAAGTAACCTGGGTAGATAGACAGTAGTGCTAACAATTTACATTCACTTCCCAATGTTCCTTCTCTGGGTGTAGTTGTTTCTGTCCATCATTGATCAACTGGAAGTGAGTTGGATCTTCTTTATGTTGAAGATATCCACTTCCATCAGATGGTATTCAAATATTCTGATGATTAAGAGGGAGGAGTGGTTGTAGGAATGACCAGAACAATTAGATTACAATTCAGGGAAACTGAGGTAGGATGATTCAGGGAAACTGAGTCAGGACAATAAAAGAGATCTGTGGCATAACTTGGGCCAGGCATTATCCTTAGCCCTAAAGATTTAAATGCAAAAATTAAGCAGTCACTGCCTCCAAGGAGTAGATTAGAGGGTGGAGGTGGGGGTGGTGAACATATGTTGTATACATGAAATTAAACATAATTTATATGTTTATATAAACATAAACAAAATAAATAAAATGTAATTTAGCACAAAGTCCATTAACGGAATGGTGGGATCAGGAAAAAGTTCACATAAAGGTTAATGCTCACGTGGAATTTTGAAGGATACTAGGTAAAAATGGTTCCAGACATGAGGGATGGCCAGTCAGTTCAAAGGTACAGAGACAGAAGTTGAAATATTGTGCAAAGGGAACAGCAAATAGGACTGTTTGGTAGGAACAAAGACTTTGTGAAGGAGATAATGGGAAATCAAGCTAGAAAGGTAGACTATAATTAATTTTGAAGTGCTTTGAGAACCAACTCAAGGAAGCTGTATTTAATCTTAGAAGAAATCACAGGATCCCCTGGAGCTTTTTGTGAAAGAGCATGACTTAATCCTGGGATTTAGGAATATCATTTTGTCAGCTTTGTGGACAATGATTTGGAGAAGAGGCAGAGAGACCAAGTAGGAGGCTTTTTGTAGTCTTGTCAGCAAGAAGAGAAGGGGGTCATTGTGAATGGAGAAGGGTGTGGATATAAGAGATCTCATGAAGATAAATAAACAAGATTTGACAACTGATGTGATGGGAAGACGGAAATGGGAATAAACTGTTTTAAACCACCTACTGCCAGGAATTTTGCTAAGCAGTTTACAAATATCATCTCATTTGATCCTCACAACAATCCTGAGAGGTAGGATGAATATCATTATTACCACAATTTTGCAGTTGAGGAAACTGAGGCTAGGAGACCAGGATCTCCTAAGGTGCCTAATAAATGTTTGAATCCAGATTTGAACTCAGGATGGAGTGGGGGAGAAAAGAGTCAAGGATGATACCAAGTTTGAGATCTGAATAACAGGTTGCCCTCAAAAATAGGGAAGTTCAGAAACTGAGGAGTGGGGGGAATGACAGGCTCAGTTGTGGACACGACATGTTAAGTCTGAGAAACCTATAAAATATTGAGAGCAAAATCCTAAATAGGCAGAAGAGAGAACTAGACTGAGAAATATAGGAGTCATCTGCATAGAAGTGATCATTGAATTATGGAACCTGCTAAAATCACCAAGAAAAAAGATTCATGGAGAGAAAAAATCCAGGGTAAGGACCTGGAACAAGCTCACAGTTAGGGAGCAGGGCATGAGGGATAGATAATCCATTATAAACTAGCCAAATGTATAAGATAGAAGATTAGCTTGTATCTGGCTTTTTTCAAGTCTCAGCTACAATCCCACATTTGACAGGGTTCCCAATGCTCTTTATTTTTTTTTTTAATTGTAGCTTTTTATTTACAAAACATCTGCATGGGTAATTTTTCAACATTGACCCTTGCAAAACCTTCTGTTCCAACTTTTCCCCTTCTTCCCCCCCACTCCCTCCCCTAGATGGCAGGTAGTCCAATACATGTTAAATATGTTAAAATATATGTTAAATACAATATTTGTGTACATATTTATACAGTTATCTTGCTGCACAAGAAAAATTGGATTTAGGAAGAAGGTAAAAATAACCTGAAAAGAAAAAGCAAAAATGCAAGCAAACAATAACAGAAAGAGTGGAAATGCTATTGTGGTCCACATTCATTTTCCATAGTTCTTTCTCTGTGTGCTTGTTCTCTTCATTACTGAACAACTGGAACTGATGTGGATCATCTCATTGTTGAAGAGAGCCATGTGCATCAGAATTGATCATCATACGGTCTTCTTATTGCCATGTATAATGACCTCCTGGTTCTGCTCATTTCCCTCAGCATCAGTTCCTGTCAGTCTCTCCAAGCCTTTCTGAAATCATCCTGCAGGTCGTTTCTTACAGAACAATAATATTCCATAACATTCATACACCATAATGTATTCAGCCATTCTGCAACTGATGGGCATCTACTCAGTTTCCAGTTTCTGGCCACTACAAAGAGAGCTGCCACAAACATTCTTGCACATACAGGGCCCTTTCCCTTCTTTAAGATCTCTTTTGGAGATACTGCTAGATCAAAGGGTCTGCACAGTTTGATAACTTTTTGAATGTTCTTTAATTCTTGCACCTTCTCTGAGTTGACTGCTTCAAATTTATCCTCTATTTAGACTGTCCATAGTTGTTTATCTTGTTGGTTCCCTCATTATACAGTGAGTTTCCTGAAAGAATCTCCATTTTTTTTTAGCCCCAGTACTTTACACATGTAACAAGCAATAAATATTTACTGACTGATTGGCTGGTTTTAATACTCTCTAATATATTTTCTTTCTTTTTATAAAAGCTTTTTACTTACAAAGCATATACATGAGTAATTTTTCCAACATTGACACTTGCATAACCTTTTGTTGCAAATTTTCCCCTCCTTCCCACCAATTCCCTCCCCTATTTAGCAGGTAAATTAAAAAAAAAAAAGAAAAAAAAAAGAAAAAAAAAAAGAATTTAGATTTATCCCCATTAAACATTCTAGCCTGTCAAGATCTTTTTAGATGTGTTAGTTATCGCTCCTAGATTTGTGTCATTAGGTACTTAAATAAACATTCCTGTCATGTTGCCCTATAAAATATATATATATATTCTTCACTGATCCTCTTTCTCCTCTTTTTATATTTTATATAAACTAAAAATGGGATATGAAATACTTTACAAAGCTTAATGTTATATAAATACAAGTATTTGTTGTCATCATCATCATTGTAGAAGCTCAGGGGTACAGTGGAGAGAGTGATGGCTGTGAAGTCAGGAAGATCTCAGTTCAATTCTGGCCTCAGTTACTAGCAGTGACCCTGGGCAAGCATTTAATCTTTCCTTTTTTTTTTTTTTTTTTTTTTTTTTTTTTGAGGCTGGGGTTAAGTGACTTGCCCAGGATCACACAGCTAGTAAGTGTTAAGTGTCTGAGATCAGATTTGAACTCAGGTCCTCCTGAATTCAGGGCTTGTGCTCTATCCACTGTGCCACCTAGCTGCCCCTCATTTAATCTTTCCTAACCTCAGTTTGTTCATCTGTAAAATGTTGGTATTAATAACATCTATCTTGCAGGATTGTTGTGAGGCTCAAATAAGATAATATTTGTGAAGCACTTTATAACCTCAAAGAATTCTATAAATGCTAGCTATTATTATCATTATAACTGCTACTAATCTAACCCTTGTCTCTTCTACCTCCAATTGAGGAAAGATTTTTTTAAAGCCCTCTATAACAAATAGACATACTAAAACAAAATTCCTATATTGGCTTTGTCTTAAAATATATGTCTCATTCTATATCTTTGCTCAATCCTCTCTAAGGAGATGGTTATCATACTTCCACTCCCTAGAATTGTGGTCACTGAATTGATCAGAGTTTGTGTATCTTTTAAAGGCCTTAATTCAATTCAATAAACTTATGAAGTGCCTACTTTCATCAAGACACTCTCTCTCTCTCTCTCTCTCTCTCTCTCTCTCTCTCTCTCTCTCTCTCTCTTTTTTTTTTTTTTTTTTGCTGAGGCAATTGGGGTTAAGTGACTTGCCCAGGGTCACACAGCTAGTTAGTGTTAAGTATCTGAGACCAGATTTGAACTCAGGACCTTCTGACTTCAGGGCTGGTACTCTATACACTGTGCCACCTAACTGCCCCAAGACACTGTCTTTCTCACTTTTCCTTTTTTCCTCCATGTCTTTCTTCCTTGTTCTTTCTCTCCTCTCCCCATCCACATTTGTATCCTTTTCAATTAAATGAAGTAAATAATTACCAACTGTAACTCTAATCCTTGTACCATGGACAAGGCAAGAAGTGGTGAGGGCCAATAGATGGAAAACCAGTTCAAGCCTTGTCTCTGATACATTCTGACACAGTTTCACTGGGCAATCTTCTGTCTGAAGTGCATGTTGTACTCCTTGGATTGTCTGATTTCATTCTGTCAGTCGTCTCCCAACTTCTGGCTGGATTTAGTCACTTAATAGAGAATATGAAGACTAAAGGAAGGAGAAACATATCAGCTCTCTGGAATTCAATCCAATTTTAAACATGTTTTTTTAAAGTACCTATTATGTGCAAGGCAGAGCAGAAGTGTATGACAGTAAATAAAAAACTGCCTTACAAGCGGGAGACAAATTCACTTCCTGCCTTTGAGACTAACTGTATAATCTAGATATGTGACTCACCTTCTCAGTGCCCCCAGGAAACTGCTTTAAGCTCTAAAGTTGCTAGTAAAGTAGGCCCTGTCCTTCATAGACGAAGGGAGTAAATGTTTTCACCAAGAATTCCCTATACCAAAGAAATAAATCACAGATCAGATTAAGTCTAAGGCACTGTCCTAGGTGCTGAGCATATAGAAGTGAAAATGAGGTAGTCTTGTACCCTCAAGGATCATAGATTGAGAACCAGAAAGATCTTCAGAGATCATCTACTCTAACCCCTCATTTTAGAGATGACAAAGCAGAATATTAGAGAAAGAGAAATGACTTGGCCAAGATCACATAAGTAGCCAAGCTGAGATCTTAATTTGCATCTCCTGACTTCAAATCCATTCAGTTACTGGGAGAATCTAATATTTTTGTTTATTGTTATTCAGTGGTTTCAGTCGTGTCTGAATCTTCACTTGGGGATTTCTTGGAAGATACATTTCTTTCTCCAGCTCATTTTACATCTGGGGTAACTGAGGTAAACAGGGTTAAATGTGACTTACCCAGGGTCACACAGCTAGTAAGTATCTGAGGTCAAATGTGAATTCAAATCTTCCTGATTCCAAGCCTAATACTCTACCCACTGTAACAAGTAAGGAGGAGACTCATTCAGTCAATGACTATTTATCAAGTGCAGAAGGTGAATTTCTCAGAGACATAGTTTGGTATTGTGGTATAGACAGGACAAGATAGCTTCTGAGGTCTTTCTTGACTCTGATTCTGTGCTTCTAAATTCACTTTTCTTAGGAGGCCAGAGTGAAGAGCCAACCATCCTCTTAAGCATTTCCATCCCTATTGTTCTGCAGTCTGGGAGCACCTGGATGGCTTGCTATTCTTTTCCCATGGTTCCCTGGGACATAAAGGATGTAGAATCAATAATTCAGGGTCACATCTCTGTGGGATAGAGTCAACCCTTTATTCTCTAGGCCTGGATCTGAAGAGCTATTCAGAGAGCAGTTGAGAGAGAAAAAGGTGAGTGGCCAATTCAGATAAAACAGTCAAGGGGAAATAGTTGCTTGCAGACCCATCTGCTTTGTGACTTGACCCCCAATATCCCAGCAGGGGGAGAACCTGGTTTAGCATCACAAAGGTGCCGTGTGGAAATCTTTTCCCCAAGACCATTCAGGCTGCTTGGGAGTCCTCCTTTGAGCCAAGGGTCAATTTCCATATTAAAAATTAGGGGATTGACAATGCTGAGAACAGGATTTAGAGGTAGGTAACATGAAAAACAAAGCAGAACAGAACCTAGCTTACCTCGGAGGCTTCAAAAGTATTTATTTTTAGTACCAGGTCCATCCTCTTTTAATTGGGTAACTGACAAGGAGTCATGTTGTAAAGAGCACTGCCCCAAGAACACTCAAGGGGATTGGATCTGAATCTCACCTCTGCCCCAGGGCAACCTTCCTGAGGCTAAGAATTATCATGGGATCATAGCTTAAGAAATTGGAAATAACCTAGGCCAACCACTTTATTTACAGAAAGAGTTGGGCCATATTCAGTTAGATCCAAAGCAATAAACAATAATTAAATGTCTGCTATGTGCCAGGCACGAAGACAGAAAAAATCCCTGCCTTCAAGAAGCTTATGTGGGGGCATCTAGGTGGCAAAGTGGATAGAGCACCAGCCTTGAATTCAGGGGGACCCGAGTTCAAATGTAGTCTCAGACACTTGACACTTCCTAGCTGTGTGACCCTGGGCAAGTCACTTAACCCCAGCCTCAGGAAAAAAAAAAAAGAAGAAGAAGAAGCAGCTTATGTTCCATGAGGGAGATACAGACTGTATGGATAAGTAAATAGAAAGTAATTTCAAAAACTGGAGAAACAGAAATAGAGAGAGAGACAGAGAGAGCTCAAGCATTAATTGGGGAAATCAGTCAAAGCCTTGCAAAGGAGTTAGCACTTAAACTATGCTTTAAAGAAAGCCAAGGATTATAAAAGATGGAAATGAAGAAGAGTAGGAATTCCAGACACAGGATACTTTGTACAAAGACTTGTAGGTGAGAGATGGACTTCCATCCCGTGTGGGTTGGCCACTTGGTCAGAATGGAGGTAGTATGAAGGGAAGGAATGAAAAGGAAAGCAGAAAATGTAGGTAACAGCCAGATAGTGGGAGATTTCAAATGACTGAAGAGTTTGTATTTTATTTTAGAGGTAGTATGACTGAGTTTGATATTTAAAAGGAAAGGCAGCAGCCATTTAATGGAATTCATAAAAGGAATAAACATGACAAGTGGTCTTGTGGTTTCTGATTGAAGAAATCCAATTTGGGTAATAGGGAGCCAAGAAATTTTTCTGACAGAGGGAGTGGCAGGGTCAGATTTGTGTTTTAAGATTTTCTTTTTGGCCTATGAGGATGAATTGGAGCTGAGAGCTACTGGGAAAGAAAAAAAAAAAAAAAAAAAAGGAGGAAAACATCTGTGAATCATTAGTTGTTTTCACCCAATGGCCAATTCCCCAGAATTCCATCTGACTGATTAAATTTCTTCCCTCTTTGTTATGAAGTTACATAGGTAATTACTTTTACTCCATTGTAAGAAATTAAGAGATGATTAGCTGAAGAGCACAAACTATCTTTTGTGTGTGTGAGTGTGTGTGTGTGTGTGTGTGTTTGTGTGTGTGTCTCCTCAGCACTTAGCACTGGCAGAAAATTGTTAATATCAAATGTAATATTAACAGCTCTGTTAATCATCCTAGTGAAACAACAAATCACCCTAGTAATGGCAGCATTTCAATAATGCTTTTAGATTTCTACTCCCAAAATAATTACTTTTCACTAGGAAGAGGTGAACCTCACCCTAAATCCCCTCACCTAGAGATTTTACCTTGTAAACTAGCTTTAATTGTATTTTGGCTCTTCATGCATTTGCCCCTTTCTATTGGGATTTATGGCATGAAGACCAAAACAATCATTGAAGTCTCATGACCAGGCCTTGCTATCTTTAGTGCCTCCTCCTGTATCTTGGAGTTGGGTAATCTACTGTGCTATGCATTCGTGAGCCATCTCCCAGGTAGCAGAATTGGTATTTTGTTATCTCAGTTAAAGACATTTTATTCCTCAGCTGGTGACTCTGATTTATTTCAGGACTTGACAGCACAAAGGATGACAAATTGTAAGAGCTTAATAACTAACTGCTTGTCGGCTGATTGATTCAACTGGGAAAGAGGCTTTCTGAGTGGATATAAGGTAACAAATGTGACAAATATGACTGTAGAATGGACAGGATTTGAACATTGAAGAGTGAGAGGTGAAGGAGGAAGAGTCAAGAATTCTTTTAAGTTTTGAATCTGATGGCTTGAAGAGCTCTCAACAAAAATTTAGGTTCCATCACTGATTATGCCACTGAAAAAGCATGGCAGTTATAGCAATTGACTCATGAACATCAAAAATTGTCACTAAAGGGGGCAGCTAGGTGGTGCAGTGGATAGAGCACCAGCCCTGAATTCAGGAGGACCCGAGTTCAAATGTGATCTCTGATACTTAACACTTCCTAGCTGTGTGACCCTAGGCAAGTCACTTAACCCCAGCCTCCAAAAAAAAAAAAAAAAAAAAAAAATTGTCAGTAAGATTGCTGCAGGACTTTAAAACCAGCAGGAATCCTTGGATTCCCTAAGACATGAAGTAATAGACAATAGATTGGTTTTGAACTATCTCTTGGCTTTGTAGAAGGAAAGTTTGAGGAAAATTGTATTTTATTTTATGGAACTGAATTCCACAAATGTTGCTCTTGCAAGATGCTGTTATCTGTGGAGAGATGAGGGAGAAATCCTTTTCTTTCACTACCCTTAATGGACTCTAAAAGAGGCCCAAGGGAATGTTAGAGCACATTCAAGAGCTGAGTTTTTCCTCCATAATTGGTTCTCATCTTAACTGATGCAGAGAAATTCTGGAACAAAGCTAGCTTGCCCATTTTGCATAGACTTGACAAAGGCCTGACAAACTCCCAACCAATCATTTGCAATCTGTGAATCATTAGTTATTTTCATCCAATGGCCAATCCTCCAGAATTCCTGATTGAATTTCTTCCCTTTTTGTTAGGAAGTTACATAGATAATTACTTTTACTCCATTGTAGGCTGCACAGGACAATTTCCAAACATCTCTATTATGATCCCTTTAATCAAGTAGAATTTCATATGGGATTTTCCTAAACTGCCCCTCAAGTGATGAGCCCCACTGCACTTAACTAATCTGGGCCTCCTACCAGAGAAATACAATCCATCACCAAATTCTTAATCAAAGATATTCCAGCTTAGTTTATGAGGTACTATTATACTTGTGTCCAATGTAGCCGAAAACAAATTCCCTCCCCTCCTCCCCTTCCTAACTCTAGTGTTTTGTATTTTTTAAATGTGCAAAATGTTTGTGGTGGCAAGGAACTGGAAATTGAAAGGATGCCCATCAGTTGGAGAACGGCTAAATAAGTATGGCATATGAAGGTAATGGAACATTATTATTCTATAAGAAATGATGAGCAGGTTGATTTCAAAAAAGCATGGAAAGACTTACTGAAAATCTTGGAAAGTCATGGAAAGATTATGAAATTATTAATTGGGTTGGACTTGGCACTTTTCAACAATGAGGTGATTCAAGATAATTCCAAAGGAGTCAGGATGGGATATGCCAATAAGATCTAGACAAAGAAAACTGAATATGGGTGGAAGCATAGTGTTTTCACCTTTTGTTCTGTTTCTTGTTTTGTTTTGTTTTGTTTTTTTTCTCATTTTTTCCCCCTTTTGATCTGTGTGGAAGAGTAAAAGCAGAGAGTATTTTGGGATGTGCAACCTCGCTGATTCCTGTAGAATTCTACAGGACATTCTGCAAATAACATTTTGTCTCACACAATGTGACAAATATGGAAACGTGCTTGAGAATTGCACATATTTAACCTATATCAAGAGTTGCTGCCTTGAGGGTGTGGGGGGGAGGTAAAGAAAGGAGAAAACTTTGGAGTACAAAGTTTTACCAAAAAATGAATGTTGAAAGCTATCTTTACATGGATTTGGAAAAATAAAGTAATATTGGAAAAAAATAAAATAAAATGGATCCCTCTAGCATTCCAGCTTTTTAAAATGCTAACAGTTTGAGTGCCATGGAGATATCAAGTTACCCCTTCTTGATCTCACTTAATTTATCCACCACCACTACCCTGAGCTCTTCCTATTGTGGTCTTCCTTAAGGTCACTGGTGATATTCATTTTATAAATGAGGAAACTGAGGCAAACCAAAGTGAAATGACTTGCCCAGATGCACACATCTGGTGTGTCTGAAGTAGCATATGTCCGGTTTATTTGTATGTTACCTCGGGCCCCAGTTAGAAATATGCTCTCTTGCGAAGTGAAATGAGCAGAACCAGATCTTTATACATGGCAACAAGATTACAGGATGATCAATTTTGATGCACATGGCTCTTTCTAACAATGGATGATTGAGTCCAGTGGCCATGATCTTGTGATGAAGAGAGCCATCTGCACCCAGAGAGAGGACTGGGGGAACTGAGTATGGATCACAACATACATAGCACTTTCACTCTTTTTGTTGTTATTTACTTGCATTTTGTTTTCTTTTTCCTTTTTTTTTTTCTTTTTGATCTGATTTTTCTTGTGCAACAGGATAATTGTATAAATATATTTGCACATATTGGATTTAACATGTATTTTTACCCTGTTTAATATATATTGGATTATTTGCCATCTGGGGAAGGGGTAGGGGGTTAGGAGAGGAAAATTTGGAACAGAAGGTTTTGCAAGGGTCACTGTTGAAAAATTACCCATGCGGTCATTATACACTTCAACAATGATACTGTATGAGGATGTATTCTGATGGAAGTGGATATCTTCAACATAGAGAAGAGCTAATCCAATTCCAATTGATTAATGATGGACAGAATCAGCTACATCCAGAAAAGGAACAATGGGAAATGAATGTAAACTGTGAGCTTTTGTTTGTTTTTCTTCCCAGATTATTTTTATCTTTCGAATCCAATTCTTCCTTTGCAACAACAAAATTCGGTTCTGCACATATATATTGTACCTAGGATATACTATAAGATATTTAATATGTATGGGAATGTCTGCCATCTAGGGGAGGGGGTGGAGGGAAGGAGGGGAAAAATTCGGAACAGAAGGGAGTACAAGGGATAATGTTAAAAAAAAAAATACCTATGCATATGTACTGTCAAAAAAAATGTTATAATTATAAAAATTAATTTTAAAAAGTTAAAAAAAAAGAAAAAAGAAAAATTAGCCATGCATGTGTTTGGAAAATCAAAAGCTGTAATAAAAACCAAAAAAGAAAGAAATATGCTCCCTGAGAGCGGGGCCTGTCTTTGTGTAAACAGCACATAGTAGGGACTCAATGAACCCTAGCTGATTGACTGGCGGATCTCCCCGGGATATCGTGACTGGTTGGCAGCCTCCAAGCAAGGGCGGGGGGGGGGGGGGGGGGGGGGGGGGGGGGGAGGAGGCTGGCGCCCGGAGCAGTCTGGGTTGGATCTGGGCTGGGCAGGGATGGAGCAGGAACCGTAAGGCGCTCAGCCCGATCCGGCCCTCAGGGTCCCAGCGCGGGGCGGGGCAGCGGCGCAGGCCGCACCTCCACGCCCAGGGAGGAGCACGCACTGAAGGCGGAGGGGGAGCAGGAGAAAGAGGCGGCGGAGGAGGATGGCGGCTCTGGGCAGGCCGGCCCCGCAGCTGCGGCTCCTACTCCGCGCCTTCCTCGGGCCCGTGGCTCGGAGCCAGCGCTCCGCGTCGGGTCGGGCTCCGAGGCGCGCACCCCGGCGCCTCTCGGTGGAAGGGAACATCGGTAAGGTCCTCCCGAGCAGGACGTGCGTCTGGCCCTGGGCGGGGCGGGGAGCCGGAGGGGGCGGGGCGGAGACCGGGGGCGGGGTCTGATTTTGCTGGAGCCGAGGCCTTGGACGGCTGATCTAGATAGGCCCTTGGGCTGGATGGGTGGAGTCGGCCGAAGGCCCGGTCTGGGCCTGCGCCGTGAGAGGTACCTGCTCTGAGGAGGGAGAGGGAGAAGGAGGAGAGGAAAGAGAGGAGGAAGGGGAAGGGAAAGGAGGAATGGGGAGGAAAAGCATATTTTGGGATGCGCGATCTCGCTGATGCAGCCCCTGAGCCTTCAGGGCCGAGAGGGACTGTAGCGAGCTGTTGTCTCTAGAAGCTGCCGGATCGCTCTCTGGGAAGAGATCTTGACGGGGCTCTCTGCAGGAAGGGAAGTCACTTCTCTGGACAAGAGTTAACAGCAACTGCCTGGAGACAACGGTTCACTACAGGAAGAAGAATCTGTCTGAGAGATTTGAGTAGACACAACAGATCTCTTCCCAGAGAGCGATCCGGCAGCTTCTAGAGACAACAGCTCGCTACAAGGGACCCACTGACCCAGGAGCCCACACTGGACCTGACCTGATCTTCATCCCACTCAAAAATGGAAAGTTTCCTCTAGACACCCTGCAATAACGGGGAGCGCCCCACTGATTCCAGGCCCAGGGCAGATTGGGCCTGGCTGCACCCAAAGCAATCAGGCGGCATATTTATGGACCTACTATGTGCCACTGAATGTAGGGCCTCCAAGGAGCTCACACTCTAAGGGAGAGATCGCAAGCAAACAAGCAGATGCCGATATATACAAAGATGCAATCGACCAGTTAAATAGGAAATGTTTGAGAGCTAAGGACAATTATTAAGAGGAGGTGGGAAAGGCTTCCTGTAGAAGATGGGGATTTTAGCAGGATTTTGCCCTTCCTAAAACATGGACGCGGGCCTCTAGAGAGAGGTGCTTTGAATGGGCCAGAAAACAGACACCTTGTAGTGCCAGACAGCACCTATCACGTTAGTTTTTGATATGATCTTGTGGGTCTTCAGCAGCTCCTCCAGAGCCTTTTCAGACTAGCTGCCTGCGGCTCTGCCCTCCCCCCTTAAAGGGGAGGGGCTAACTTGGCATTTAAATTTAACCAACTCCTACTGTGTGATACTGACAGAAAGATACAATGTCTGCACTGAAGGAGTTTACATCTCCACTGAGAAGAAGCAACTTAGAGGCAAATGATTTACTACAAAGTATACAAAGGCACTACAAAGTTTCCCCCTAAGAAGTGATTGTTATCACTAAGGCCCCATCTGCCAGGGAGATAGAGCACTAGGTCCCTGCTCCTGCATGTGGGCTCCTTATAGCAGAAAACCGAAGTTGTGGGTCCAAGCCAAGATGCTGATGGATTTTAGCCGGTTCCTAGCCTGTCCTAATTATGGATAACTCCTCAGGTGCAGCTTTAGGGAAATAGACTGATCTCCAGCGCCTCTGCCTGCCTCCCAAGTCAGAGTTGTAAAAAGCATCAGTGATGGATCACTTGCCAGACCCAACGACCTTTTCTCAGGACTCACCCTTCCTGAGCTCTCTGCCACTTGTCACGTTATTGATCTCCTCTTCTACTGGTTATTCTGACCTCTAGTTTTTCTTGAAATTGCTTTCTCTTATGTGATAGCCCCTCACTCTCCTTTGCTAGTTTTTCCTAGATTATGCCCTTTCACATGGGAGTTCCCAAAGTCTCTAACCTGATTCCCTTTTCTTCTCCCTCCATACTATCTTTAAAAAAAAAAAATTATTATAGCTTTTTATTTACAAGTTATATGCATGGGTCATTTTATAACATTGACAATTGCCAAACCTTTTGTTCTATTTTTTCCCCTCCTCCCCTCCCACCCACAGATGGCAAGTTATCCAATACATGTTCAATATGTTAAAGTATAAATTAAATGCAATATTAGTATATATGTCTACACAGTTATTTTGTGTTCAAAAAGAGTCAGACTTTGAAATAGTGTACCATTAGCCTGTGAAGGAAATCCAAAATGCAGGCCCTCCATACTATCTTGCTTAAGATTTCATCAGCTCTCATGAGTTTAAATGCCATCAGCAAAAAAAATGACTCCCAGATCTACAGGCCTCAGCCCTAATCAGGATCATCTCACCAACTGCCTTTTGGACATGTCCCATAGATATCTCAAAGTGAACATGTCCAAAATGGGACTCTTTATCTTCTTCTCTTCCTCCAACATCCCTTTTCTTTTAAATTGCTTTTTATTTTATTCAATCAGAAAAAAAAAAAACCTTCTTTCCTTCTCACTCTATTCCCCCCAAATGAAAGAAAAGGAAAAGCAAATTCTCTGTTACAGACATGTGTAGTCAAGCCAAACACACACACACACACACACACACACACACACACACCTTATTTTATATTATGCCACCTTTCTGTCAGGTTGGAGACTAGCTTGCTTCATCATTGATCCTTTACAGTAGTGGCTGGTGATTACACTGGTCTGTGTTCTAAGCCTTTCAAAGTTGTTTGTCTTTACAACATATTGTGGTTTTCTATATTTTTTTCTTCTGCTTCTGCTCATTTTACTCTTGTTAATTCAGTTATGTTTTCCAAGTTTCTCTGTAATGGTCTCCATCATTTCTTTCAGCATAGTCATTTTCTTTCATCTTTCTATGTCATAGTTTGTTCAGTCATTCCCCAATTTATGCCTCCCTTCAGATTCCCACTTTGCCATCTTAAAAATATCTATAAATATTTTAAAACATATCCTTAAAGTTTGTTTTGTTTAGGACTAATCCTTCCCTTTATCTCTTGTTATTGTTATGCAGTCATTTTAGTTATGTCTCACTCTTCATCCCCCTATTTGAGGTTTTCTTGGCCAAGGTACTGGAGTGGTTTGCCATTTCCTTCTCCAGATCATTTTACAGAAGAGGAAACTGAGGCAAATAGGGTTAAGTGACTAGTTCAGGGTCACACAACTAGTAAGTGCCTGAGGTTGTATTTGGACTCACTGAGATGAGTTTTCCTGACTCCAGACCAGATGTTCTGTCTACTATACCACCTAGCTTCTCTTCTAGTCAAATAAATTTAATTTAGTCTATCTTCCCTCTAATTCCCTCCTCCCCTTTCCTGCCAAGTTCCCCATTGAATGATAAGTAGTTTTGTACTCAAGTGTTTTGCGGGTGTGTGTGTGTGTGTGTGTGTGTGTGTGTGTGTGTGTGTTTCATCCAGATGAAAATGAAGTTGTTCTGTCAGCTGTTTCCTCCTTCTCATTTGTAAATATGTTTAATTGCTCTGATTATGTATGATAATCTTACTCACTATTCCTCTCTTTCCCCTGTGTATTCCTCTTTCCTTTGATCTCTTAACATCACTAAGATGGAAGAGAATCATTCTCAGCTCTTGCCTAGAGCAGCTAAGTGGGCAGCAGATAGCGTGTCAACCCTCAACTCAGGAGAGCAAGGGTTCAAATCTGGCCTCAGACATTTACTAGTTGTATGATCCTGGGCTAGTCATTTACCCTGTTTGCCTCACCTGTACGATTTCCTCATTTCCTCATCTATACAATGAGCTGGAGAGGCAAACCACTCCAATATCTCTGCCAAGAAAACCTCAAATGGGGTCACAAAGAATAAGACATGACTGAAAACAACCGAACCACAAGAAACATGATCCTTGATAATTATAGGGTTCACATTTTTAGCATCTCCCAATGTTAGAATATAACCAGTTTATTCTTATATATTATTTACACATGTGTTATTCTGGGCCTGAGTTTCAACATCTGGAAAAGAAGGAAATACAAGCACCTGCCTCACTGAGTCCTTGTTCAGATCAAATGAGAACACATGCAAAGTGCCCTGCAAACTCTAAAGTGCCGGAGAAATGGTAGCTATTAGCACTGACTACTATGATTGCTGTTACCCAACTGCCTGGAAGATTGGAGAGATCTTATCTGCTGTAATCAAGCAGGAAAACCTGCCCTAAACAGTAACCACATCCTCCTGTGTGTGCCCTCATTTAACAGCCATAATTCTGTCCTCTCAGCCGAGAAGCGAGCCATCTTAGTCCATTGGGGAAGAAGGCAGCTTGTGAAAGGCAATTGTTTTGATCACCTCATTCTAGATTGTCAGATGAGTCCTAACTTGGCTTATTTCTTATTAGGTCATGAAATGAGTACCAGATATAGGGAAAAACTGAGGATGCCATAGAAACTGGTCTTTTTAATTATTGCCTAAAGCCTGGGTCTTCAATTCTTCTTCTGAAGGCCAGAGTAAATCTTTCAAGTTCTCTTTGTTGAGTACCTTATTGTAATTGCTTCTGTTCTCCTGCTATATATGGACAAGAGTCCAGGGGCTCTTTCTTCCTAGCCTTCTTTTTTTTAAAAAATAGCTTTTATTTTTAAAATTTATGCAAAGATAGTTTTCACCATTCACTCTTGCAAAACCTTGTGTTCCAAATTTTTCTCACTTCTTTCCCCCACTCCTCTCTTAGACAGCAAGTAATCCAATGTATATTAACATGTGTGATTCTTCTATACCTTCCTGGTCCTTCTCTGTCCACTCCTAACTCCTTGGGTACCAGGAACTCCAAACTATAGAATATATATAGAGAGAATATAGAATCTTAAATTTAAAGTTGGAAGAGACCTTGGAAATTATGCTGTCCCTATACTCAAGGGCATATAAAACTGGTTATACCCTTTGACCCAGCAATACCCCCCTAGGTTTGTATCCCAAAAGATCATTTTTAAAAGGGAGGGGAGGCAAGGATATTTATAGCAACTTTTTATAGTGATAAAGAATTGGAAACTGAGGAAGTACTCGTCATTTAAGGAATAGCTTAATAAGTTGTGGTATGTAATTATGATGGAATATAACTGTGCTATAAAGAAATGATGAGCAGGATGCTCTCAAAAAAAACCTGGAAAGACTTACATGAACTGATGCAAAGTGAAGTGAGCAGAAGCAGGAAAACAATGGACACAATGATGGCAATATTGTATGATGATCATTTGGGAATAACTTGTCAGCAATACAATATCGTAACACAATTCTGAAAGACTCATGATGAATAAATGCTACCTGCCTCCAAGACCTGAGAGAATTTGAGTGCAGATTGAAATTTTGCTTAGGTTTGGTGGTGGATGTTTTGGGGGGACAGGGGGAACAGGGTCTGTTTCTTTTTTCACAACATGGCTAATATGGAAATATGTTTTGCATGACTGCACATGTATAATCTATATTGAATTGTTTGCCTTCTCACTGATAGGGTAGGGGAAAGAGAGAATTTGGAATTTTTTTTTTTTTTTGCTGAAGTAATTGGGGTTAAGTGACTTGCCCAAGGTCATATAGCTAGGACATATTAAGTATCTAAGATCACATTTGAACTCAGGTCCTCCTGACTTCAGGGCTGGTACTTTATCCACTGGGTCACCTAGCTGCCCCAGAACTCAATTTAAAAAATAATAATAATTGATAGCAATTGTTTTTTTGCAAGTAATTGAAAAAATAAGATATAAAAATTTTAAAACAATGTATTAAGTCCAACTGCACTCATTTTATAAGTGAAGAAACTGAATCGTTTTATGGTTACTTTTCCTGTTTGAAGATGTAATTTTCTTATCTGGTTCACCAAGTACATTTGATGCCTTCTGCACTTTATCTCACCTCTAGAGAAAGGATTTTTGAGTCATATCTGGAAAGAGGCAGCTAGGTGATACTGCAGTGGGTTGAGCACTGGACTTAGAATCAGGAATACTCATCTTCATGAGTTCAAATCTGACCTCAGACAGTTTATTAGTTGTGTGACCCTGGACAAATCGTTTAACTCTATTTGCCTCAGTTTCTCAACCATAAAAGTGAATTGGGGAAGGATATGGCAAACCATTCCACTATCTTTGCCATGAAAAATCAGACATGAGTGAAAAGACTGAACAACAACAATAAAGAAAGAATTGATGGGTAGATAAATAATTTTCATTAGGAAGGCACCAATGAGGAGGTGACATTTGAGCTTGGTCCTGAAGAAGAGAGCCATTTGCCAGTTGATGAAAGATCAAAAGATATGAATAGGCAGTTTTCAAAAGAAGAAATTTGAGTTATCAATAACCATAGGAAAAAATGTTCCAAATCACTAATGAGAGAAATATAATTTAACACAAGGGCTATGGAAAAAACAGGTATATCAATGCATCGTTGGAGGAACTTTGAAATGGTACAGCATTCTGGAAAATTTGTAATTATCCCCCCAGAGTTACTAGTCTGTGTATTTTTATTTATTTATTTATTTTCTGAGGCTGGGGTTAAGTGACTTACCCAGGGTCACACAGCTAGGAAGTGTTAAGTGTCTGAGACCAGATTTGAACTTGGGTCCTCCTGAATTCAAGGCTGGTGCTCTATCCACTGCCCCGTCTGTGTATTTTTAACCCAGAAATAACACTAGAAAGTCTGTACCCCAAAGAGATCAAAGAAAGAGAGGAAAGACTCATATATGCAGAACTATGGCAGCTCTTTTTGTAGAAGCAAGGAACTGGAAACCAAAGGGAAGGGATGTCTATCAATAACTCACAAAGTTAGTGTATCTAAATATAGTGAACTAGTCGTTGTACTGTAAAAAATAATTAAAAGGATAATTTCAGAGAAACCTGATGCAGTGTAAACAGAACCAAAGAAAACAAATTATACAGTGACAACACTTTAAAGACAAACAACTTTGACGGACTCAAGAACCCTGATCAACACAATGACTAACCATGACTCTGGAATATAGACCGATGATTAAGAGAATGCTCCCGTATCCTGATGGAGAAGTAAAGGGATCCATATGCAGAATAAGAAATATATTTTTGAACATGACCATTGCAAGAATTTGTTTTGTTTGAATGTGCATATTATAAAGGTCTTGGTTTTCCTTTCCCTCCCCACTCCCCCTTCACCTGCCCATAGATAGCAAAGAGTAGAAGAGAGAGAAATACATTTTTGATAATGAAAAAATAATTTTTAAAAATATAATTTCTTTTGCAGCTGTGGGGAAATCCACTTTTGTGAAGCTACTCCTGAAAACCTTTCCAGAGTGGCACATAGCTGCTGAACCAATAACAACATGGCAGAACATCCAGGCTGTTGGCACTTCGACAGTAAGTTTGCAAAGTGCTGGAGCCCTTGGCAGCAAGGTGGTAGGAGAGGGTAGTAGACTGACCTGCTATTATGAGTGGGGCAAGAAATACCCTTTGTGTTTCCTTGAATCAACCTCATGCCGATTTCACTGCCCCAAAAAGGGGAGACAAAACTTGGTTGAGGGGCAGTTTGGCTGGTGTAAAGGACACAGACCCTGGAGTTCTAGAGTAACATAATTCGAGATCTTGAAGGTCAACCTGATCCACCTTGACCAATCCATGGAGGAAAAAAATCTCTCTGAAAGCTTGTGGTCTTTTAAGGAAGACTTTTAAGGAAGGGGAAATCCACTGTCTCTCAGGGAAGGCCATTTTGCTTTTAGGCAGCTCTTCTCCTTTATCAAACCTAAATGGACATTTTTGAGATTTTCACTTACTTCTGGTGTGTTTCAATCCTCTGAAACCAAAGGGAGTAAATCTAATCCCTCATCCATAAGGCTGCTATTATTCCCATGCCCCAACCTCCAGTCTTCTCTTCTTCAGGACAATTCCTGCCTAGTTCCTTTAACTGATCTTCCTATGCCATGGACTCCCAGCCATGTACTATCCTTGTTAACCCCCTCTGGAAACTAACTTCTCAATGTCATTCTTCAACTGTGATGTTAAGACCTGAAAACAATATGCGAGGTGATATTTGGTGAAGGCAGAGCATACTGACACTATCTCCTTATTTCTGAAAGCTTGTTAAACCCACTCATACTTTCCCCATCCTAAACTTGCTTTTTTAAGATTGTTTTGGTCATTTTGAACTTGACAAACATAAACAGACACGAACGTTTCCATATACAAAGAACAGAAAAAGAAAACAGTGTATGAACCATCATTCTCTATTATATACATTGGTTATGTAAGTATATAATCAGTTCGAAGCTGACTATCCTGTCAGTATCTCCCTTGAAACTCTCCTCTGCGCTTTAAAAAAGTTCTTTCATGGCCCTATTTCTTCCCCTTCCTTTTTTTTTTTTTTTTTTTTTATTATTATTACAACACCATCCTCTCATCCTCCTTTAAAATCAATATACCCCTATTGTAATAAATAAGCCTAGCCAAGCAAAACAAATCTACACACTGACCATCTCAGAAAATATATATTGCATTTGGCAGTTCTAGTCTATCACTTCTTTATCATCTTCCTTGCAGTTAGAGTGGCCATTGCATGAAGATCTGAAAAGACTTTCAAAGTTGATTTTCTTTGTGATGTTTTTTGTTATTGTTTAGTCAATATCCCATTTATAATGAATGGTCATCCTTTTGGTTTTTAATTCTTTGCTTCAACAAAGAATACTGTTATGACTATTTTTGTGCATATCTAAGTTCTTTCTCTATTTTTAATTCAACTTTATTTTACTTTTAGTTCTAAATTTTCTCCCTCCCACTTCCACCGAGAATCAAGAAAAACAAAATTCATTTTGTGCACACACACACACACACATGCAAAACAAATTCCCACTTTAGCCATGTTAAAAAAAAAAAGAAAAGAAAGAAAGAAAGAAAGGAAAATATGCCTTAATCTTTCTTCTGAATCCATCCATTTTCTATCTGAGGGTAGATAACATATTTTAGCTTGAGACTTTTGAAATTGTGATCAGTCATGTTGATTAGGATTCCTTAATCTTTCAAAGTAGTTTAACTTTACAGTATTGTTGTGACTGTAAATAAATTGTTCTGGTTCTGCCCATTTAGCTTTACTTTAATTCCTTCAAGTCTTCTCAGATTTTTCTGAAACCACCTCCTTCATCTTTTCTTACATTACAATAATATTCCATAACCTTTATATACTGTAATTTGTCACCCAAATAAATGTTTTATATATTTGGTGATTATTTTGAATGGATTTTTCTCATTCTAACTTTTTCTACTTGATTTTTTTTGTAGAATTCAAAAATGATGGTGATTTTTGTTGATTTATTTTCTATCCTGCAACTTTTGCTCAGTCTGTTTCACTTACTATTTTGGTTGATTCCTTGAGGTTCACTAGCTAGGCCGTCATATTGTACTTAGAAGAAACAGTAGTTTCCTCTTTACCTATGTCTATTCCCTAAATTTCTCTTTCTTTTCTTATTACTTTCATTTCTAGAGATAATAGATATCTGTACTTTATCCCTGACTTTATTGGAAAGTGTTTCTTCATTATATATAAGACTGACTGGTTTTCAATAGATAATATTTCTAAAGCAAAGAAAAGGACTATTTATTTATTCTTATGATGCTTTTTATTGTTGTTCTGTTTTTAAACAGAAACAGATACTAGATTTTGTCAAGAAGCCTTCTGAGACTAGATCAACATAATCATGCACTTTTTTATTTTTGGTTTTAATATGCTCTGTCATATTTGATTTTTCCATATATTAAACCAACCATGCATTGTTAATATAAAGCCAAGTTGGCCATGGTGTAAAAGTGTTTAATAATGTTATTGAACTTCTTTGTTAACATTTTATTTGATATTTTTGTCTTACTGTTCATTTCAGATATTGGTCTATAGTTTTCTTTTTCTATGCTTTTTTTTCCTCTATGACTTGAGTATCAGGATCCTATTTGTATCATAAAAAGAGTTTATAAGGATCTCTCCCTTTTTCTATTTTACCATCTGTTGTTAATTGTTCTTTGAACATTTGATGGAATTCACTCGTGAATCCAGATGATTGTAGGGATTTTTCAATGGCTTATTCATTTTGTTTTTCCTGATACTGAATTATTTAAATCACCTATTTCTTATTTTGACAATTAGGTAATTTTTATTTTTATAATCAAATAAGTTATCTACTTTGTTGACATATAATTAGACAAAATAATTTCTTTTACTTTCCTTAATTTAACTTGATTTGGGATTTTTTTTTTCATTTTTGATTCAATTTCATTTTTCTTTCTCATTTTAAAATCAAACTTTATTTCCCCCCTTGAAGATTATTTTATTTATTTATTTGATATTTTTGCCCCAGTTACATTCAGACTAATCTTTTTTACATTTGTTTTTAAAGTTTTTGAGTTGTAAGTTCTCTCCTTTATCCCTACCCACAATTAAGAAAGCCCACGTGAAGTTATACAAAACATTTCTATTAAAAAGTCAAGTTGTGAAAGAAAACATAGGTCTTCCACCTAATGAAAATTAAAAATCCTTAAAAATTAAGTTAGAGAGAGAGAGAGAATGCTCCAATCTGTATTGAGACACAATTAGTTCCTTCTCTGGGTGTGGATAGAATTTTTCATCGTAAGTCCTTCAGAGTGGTTGTGGGTGATAAAATCACACTTTAAAAAAAAGTTTAACCAGGGCAGCTAGGTGGTGCAGTGGATAGAGTATCAGCCCTGAAGTAAGGAGGACCTGATTTCAAATCTGACCTCAAACACTTAACACTTCCTAAGTGTGTGACCCTGGGCAAGTCACTTAACCCCACTGCCTCAGCAAAAAAAAAAAAAAAAAGTTTAACCTTGTTTTATTTAACAATTCAATTTTTTTAATTTTACTTTTATTAATCTCTTCATTGATTTCCAGAATTTATTTGTTATTCAATTAGGGTTCTTTGATTTCTTAGGTTTATGTATTATTATTATTTGATTAATACATTAGTTTGTTCATTCTCTCTTTTATTGAAAATCTTTAAGTGCATTCCAAAAGTTTAGCTATATTGTATCATTTTTGTAGAAAAGTGGTCAGATCATTTGATGGTAGATCTCTAAAAATTACTGAACAAGAACAGAGAAGAATTTATCCATGCTAGGCATAGCACCTTTATAAAAATTGATGGTGTCCTGAGCATTCGAAACACAAAACACACAAACAAATGTGAAAAAGCAGAAGCATGGAACACATTACTTACTAATCACCTTATTGTATAATATATGATATATTAAATTATATATCATCTATAAATTATAAAATATTAAATCATAATAATGTATTATATATAATATATAATTATGATAATAATCATATAATAATGTTGTTATATTAGTATATTTATATATTATATTCAATAAAAGGCTTTTGAAGAAAAAATTAAAAATTAATTTGACTTCTAAAGGTGGGTTACCTACTCTTCTCTAGACATTGTTGCTAAGTACTGGGGATATTAAGGTCAAAGTCCTTGATCTCACAATCTATTAGGTAAGAGTAGATAACATTTCTAAAACTGCTTTAAGGCTTACAAAGCACTTTACAAATATTAATTCATCCTCACAGTGAGGGATTAATTATATTAATTATAGCTACTTTATCCATGAGGAAACTGAAGAAGACAAAAATTAAGTGACTTGTCTGGGATTAATCAGCAAATAAGTGTCTGAGGTAGAATTTGAATTTGAACTCAGATCTTACCTGACAGATCTGTTTACTGTGGCACATGGTTCCTAGGTTACTAGTAAGCAGTCTTAAGTTCTGTCTCCTGTATTTCAAATGGAGATGCCTTGGTATTGCTTCATTAATTTTGGTGATGATGCTCTGTGTCTGGCTTCTGCCGGACTAAGCACAAGGTTGCTCTTGACTGGTCTTTTTTCCTCTAGTCCCATTTCTCCTCCCCTATGCACTTTGCTTTCTACCTGCTCAGGACTTCAAGATTCTGGCAGTCTTTCTGTGTGGTCATGGACTGAATGGAGAACTTCTAGCTGTTTCTCATTTGATTTTTTAAATCATTTTCCCTTTTGCTCCACTTGAGAGCTGTACTTGAGTGTTTGTAGGAGATCTGGATTCCTCATGCTATAATATACTGCCATCTCTTCATGAGCCTGCTCCTGCTTCATTTCTTTTGTTTTTTTCTTAGAGAGTTGGGAGTCAAGATTATAGTCCTTGTGGCCAGATCATTTTTTCCCCTCTGAAACTTTGCTTAAACTTATTATGAAATTCTTCTTCTTCTTCATTTACATCTTGGGCTTCTATTAATCCAGAGTATTTCCTCATTGTGTTTATTATTCAGTTTATTCATATAATAAGGGAATGGGCCCCTTCTTCCAAAGTTGGTGGACTTCAAGATCATTTACCTGGATTTCCCTATGGTGACCCTTCTCCCCATTTCAGTTGGTTTCTATTTTTTTTTTTTTTCACACAAACTTAGGAAATTACACTTCTTCTTTGTTTACCTCTTGGGCTTCTGTTAGTCCAGAACATTTCCTTATTGTGATTATTATATAATAAGGGAGTGGGGCCCCTTTTCCAAAGTTGGTGGACTTCAAGATCATTTACCTAGATTTCCCTATGGTGACCCTTCTCCCCATTTCAGTTGGTTTCTATTTTTTTTTTTTTTTTCACACAAACTTAGGAAATTACACTTCTTCTTTGTTTACTTCTTGGGCTTCTGTTAGTCCAGAACATTTTCTTATTGTGATTATTATATAATAAGGGAGTGGGGCCCCTTTTCCAAAGTTGGTGGACTTCAAGATCATTTACCTAGATTTCCCTATGGTGACCCTTCTCCCCATTTCAGTTGGTTTCTATTTTTTTTTTTCACTTAAACTTAGGAAATTAATGCTTCTTCTTTGTTTACCTCTTGGGCTTCTGTTAGTCCAGAACATTTCCTTATTGTGATTATTATATAATAAAGGAGTGGGGCCCCTTTTCCAAAGTTGGTGGACTTTAAGATCATTTACCTAGATTTCCCTATGGTGACCCTTCTCCCCATTTCATATGGTTTCTAATTTTTTTTTTTCACTTAAACTTAGGAAATTACGCTTCTTCTTTGTTTACCTCTTAGGCTTCTGTTAGTCCAGAACATTTCCTTATTGTGATTATTGTTCAGTTTATTCATATAATAAGGGAGGGGGGCCCCTCTTCCAAAGTTGGAGGACTTCAAGATTTCCCTATGGCGACCCTTCTTCCCAACACAGTTGGTCTCTGGTTTTTTTCTCTGTGTAAATTTGGACTAGACAGTGTAGCCTGCCATTCTTTTTCTCTGCTTTTGGTGGGTAGTTAGGAGAGAGCTGAGGATCTTTACCATGCTGATTCATAGCATCTTAACCAAGAGTGTATATTCCTCGGTTACCATGGGGTGGTGCTATTGGGTCACCTGAGTGATTCTCTGCCCTAGGTCAGAGCTGGGTGGGAGGGGGTCCAGAAGTGTCCTTGGCTTTTTGAAAAATTAAATTCTCCTCAAGCCAAGTCAGAACATTACTAACAGCTCTATTTTTGCCAGAGTGCAAGCTCCAGCAGATGCCTAGATCATTCCAATGATGCTTCGGGGCCAGCCTTGTGACCAGAGCCCAATTTCCTCACCTGTCTCAGATGGCCACTCTCTGTATATTCAAACAATTCTTTTCCATGTGATGTTATTTGGTGCTCAATGTTCAGCACTTTCTGATTCTTTTCTTAAAAAAATCCAAATGCCCAGCCTATCATATAGCTACATTCTCATACTGATTGGCCAGTAGGAGTGAGCATCTGCCTTCTGGAATGAATGAATGAATGAATGAATGAATGAATGAATGAATGAATGATCCATCAAGCATTTGTAGATCATTTACAACTTGCCAAGCACTATGTCATCTGACAATTACAGAAGAGACAAAGTTCCTGCCCTCAAGGAGCTTATGTTCTAATGAGACAATGGACAGTGGCCCAGGGAGGTCTAATTCCAGACCAGAGAAGATGGAGGGAAAAAAGTTCTCCATCTGAAGCTCAAGGAGCAGACGCAAAGCTGAGTTCCAGTGTTGGCAGGTTTAGGGCCAGAGTATAGGATTGTCGGAGACCTTCCCTTCCCACTACTAGATTCCTATAAGATCAATAAGAATAAGCCTATTCCTATTCCTATTCCAACCTCCACTGTCTAATTCCTACCAGATCTTGGATTTTCACTCCCTATCCCAACCTCACCTCTGCCTGACCTTGGGGGCCCAATCCTTTCCCAGCAACCTCTTCAAAGTTCACATGGCCTTCCCATCTGCCCTGATACTGAACCACGAGTAACACTGGCCTTTTCCATCTGACTCAAAGCTGAATCCACGTATGTGTTGTTGTCCCATGTGAACTCCCTCAGAGTAGGTTCTTCTGGATTCGTACGATCATAGATTTAGAGGTGGAAGGGACCCGGCTCCGACATTGTACCAATGAGGCTACTGAGTCATGGAGACATTGGTGATTTTCTCAGGGTCACACAGGTGAACCCAGATCTTGCTGGCTGGAAGTCCCATGACCTATCACCTCTCATATGGCCTCTTTTGTCACAATGCTTCCTATGTGGTAAGTGCTCAGGAAATTCTTTTCTGTTCATTCTATTCCTATGGGACCTTGAGGACCAGTTGATTTAGCCGGAGGCAGCTGGAGAGCAGACCCAGCACCAGACTGCCAGAAGAAGAAGGTTGCCTCCAAGGCTAGAGGTGGACGAGTGGACTGGAGCGAGTGTCCCAAAGCTGACAAATGGGCGGCTGCTGTCCAGGAAGGCTGAGTTCATCAGATACTTGCAGGGAAGGCACCTAAACACTGGCCTAGGGCTTAATGCTCATAACTCAAGGAGCAACAAGAGTGAGCTTGTGGAGAGAGCACAGACTGGGCTGGCTCTGCCCTGTGAGCAGTGAGCAATGGGATTGTGGACCGGCACTGGCAGAATGGGCAGCGCACAGGGTTTGGTGGGGGTGTGGAACAGCAGCAGCTCTGGGGAAGAACTCAGAGAGAGATAAGAGGGACTAGAGGAGAGGATGGAGAGGGAAGGACAGATTCTGAGGAGCTGGGAAGCCACAACAACCCCTGTGCCCATCTCCAGCCACCGTGCTGTCATCTAAACCCAGCAGAACCAAAGCTCTCCTAACTCTTGAGCAAGCACAGATTTGTTGGCTGAATTGTACTGAGCCATGGACTCCAGACCTTAGCAGCCCCCAGCTGAGAGTGAGGAAAACCTGACCAAATGGACCTTCTTCCCTGGGGCATGAAAGAACTCAGGCAAAAAGTGCTCCAGCAGATCCTGTCCCTTAGAGCAGGAAGGCAGAGATGGGGCTGCTGGAGGGAAGGCTCCCAAGGCCCCGGCCAACACAACCTTTGGTCACTTGGTCATTAACAATAGTTCCCTCTTTTTAAGACTCTTTCATCCCTCACTCCTGTGTTCTGGTGTTCCAGGAGAATTGTCTCTCATTCCTGCTGTCTTTCAAAGACACACACACACACACACACACACACACACACACACACACACACTGGAGGCACAGGCCACATTCTTTTCTCCAGATCCCACCTATCCCCCTCCTAGACTCTGTCATTGCTCCTCCACCTTCCTTGCACTTTAGCCACATATCTGGACGGTCACAGCCTTGATTTCACCGGTACCAGAGGGGTTGTAGTTCCGTGATCAAGAATTCTAGAATTCCTTTATGTGATCACCCCTAACTCTCTTTTCTGTGGCTCATTCCTCCTGGTCTGCCAATTTCACTTCTAAGCTATCTCGGCTTTCAATTTCTTCCTATTCTGCCCTTGACTCCATGGGCAACCAGTTCACCATGGTTGATAATAAATAAATAAATACTTGTTGACTTATTTCTGGCATCCCCCTTATTACTAATATCCTTATGATGCTAAATCATGCTGGAGGCAGTTGCACTGTGTCCAAGACTTTATGTCATGGAATCTCACCTGGGTCTCCTGGTCAGGGAAGTCTTCTGCTCTTTTCCAGTTTAGGAATTCTCCATTGCAGTTATTCAAAGCAGTTTCTTTTCTCCTGAAGCCTCCCACACCATCTTCTGCCCTATCCCTCTGAGCAAAACATTGCCTCATATTTTACTAGAAAAATAAAGATCTATCTCAGAACTCTCATCCCCTTCCTTTTAACTCCAGAGCTCTAAGATCATCCCCCTGTTCTCTGTTTCTTTGCTCCAGTCTGATGAAGAGGTCACTCTTTTTTCTTTTAAATAGTATTTTATTTTTCCCAATTTTTACATGTGTAAAAAAAAAATTAACATTTATTTTTATTTTTTTTAATTATTAAAGCTTTTTTTTTTTCAAAATATATGCATATTTTTTATTTCCTTCACAGGCTAATTATATACTATTTCAAAGTCCGATTCTTTTCGTACAGCAAAGTAACTGTATGGACAAGTATACATATATTGTTTTTTGTTTTGTTTTTTTTTTTCTTTCTTTCTGAGGCTGGGGTTAATTGACTTGCCCAGGGTCACACAGCTAGTGTTAAGTGTCTGAGATCAAATTTGCACTCGGGTCCTCCTGAATTCAAGGCTGGTGCTCTATCCACTTCGCCACTTAGTTGCCCCCCCCCCCCAGTATACATATATTGTATTTAACTTATGCTTTAACATATTTACATGTATTGGTCAACCTGTCATCTGGGGGAAGGGGTGGTGGGAAGGAGGGGGAAAGTTGGGGGGAAGTTGGAACAAAAGGTTTGGCAACTGTCAATGCTGAAAAATTACCCATGCATATATATTGTAAATAAAAAGCTATAATTAAAAAACAACAGCAACAACAAAAACATATGAATAGATAATTTTCAATGTTCACTCTTGCAAAACCTTGTGTTCCAAATTTTTTTCTCCCTCCTTTCCCTCCCTGCCTTCCTAAATGGTAAATAATCCAATATATGTTAAACATGTGTAATTCTTTTATACATAATTTCCATGATTATCATGATGCAGGAAAAAAATTATGTCAAAAAGAAAAAAATGAGAACAAAATACAAGCAAATGACAGCAAAAGAGTGAAAATACTTTGATCCACACTCAATGCCCACAGTCCTCTGTCTGGGTACAGATGGCTCTCTCCATCACAAAATCATTGGAACTGGCCTGAATCACTCACTGTTGAAAAGAGCCATCCATGTCTATTAGAATTGATCATCATATAATCTTGCTGTGCTGTGTACAATAGCATTCTTTTTTTTTTTTCCTCCCCCTGAGGCAAATAGGGTTAAATGACTTGCCCAGGGTCATACATCTAGTAAGTCTAAGGCCAGATTTGACCTCAGATCCTCCTGATTTCAAGTCTGGTGCTCTATCCACTGCACCACCTAGCTGCCCCAATTACGCTCATTTTAAAATAAAATTTTGAGTTCCAAATTTTCTCCCTTCTTCTCTTCTCATCCCTCTTCCTAAAATGATAAGCAATTTGATAGAGGTTTAGCAATAAACCTTTGCAGGATATCTGCAATCATATGAAATATATTTCCCTAATAGTCATGTTGTTAAAGAAGAAACAGAACAAAAGGTAAAAACTACCAACAAATAAATAAAGTAGAAATAGTCTGCTTTAATTCAGACTCCATAGTTCTTTCTCTGGATGCAAGTAGCATTTTCCATCCTGGGTCTTTTGGAATTATCTTAGATGATTGTAGTAGTGAGAAAAGCTAACTCTATCAAAGTCGGCCATGGCACAAAGAGCTGCTATACATATTTTTTGTGCGTGAAGATCCTCTTCCCTTTTTTATGATCCCTTTGGAATACAGACCTAGTAATGGCATTGCTGGATCAAAGAGTATGCATGGGCTCAGCCTTTCCCCAAATGCTGTGTCCCCTCAATTACTCATTCTTTGCCACCACAAAAAGAAGTGCTATAAATATTTTTGTACTTGTAAGCCCTTTTCCTTTTTTTTTTTTAATGATCTCTTTGGGATACAGGCCTAGTAATGACACTGCTGGATCAAAGAGTATGCATGGTTTTATTGTCTTTTGGGGGAGTTTGGAAAAAAAATATAATTGCTCTCCAGAATTATTGGATCAGTTCACAACTCCACCCATAGTACATTAGTGTCCCAGGTGTCCCACATCTTCAACAAAATTTGTCATTTTCCTTTTCTGTTATATTAGCTGGTCTGATAGTTGTGAGACTTCTTGCCAAAGCTCATGTCCCTTTGGGAGACTTATATGAAAAATACCACCAATGTGAGGAGGAAAGTGAGGATTAGATTAGTCTCATTGTAGTTAAAGAGCTGATACAGAGGAATAGTAGTGATAAGGCTGGAAAAGAAAATTGAGATCATATTGGGGAGGATTTTGAACATTAGAGTTTTTGAGCCCACTCTATCTCTTGGCAGCCTATTCTTATGTTCCTTCACCTCTATTTCCCTATTTAGTGGGTTTTTACCTGATTGTTCCAGTTATTCCAACGTTTCTCCCATTCTTAAAAAATGAACAAACTTCCCGCTTGGCCCTCCAGCTAGTGCCCTATAATTCTCCTACCCTTTTCATTCCTAGGAAAAACCATCCATCTTTACTCATTGCTTCCACTTCTTTTATTTCTTAAACCCTTACAATGTGGATTAATCTCATCAAACTGACCATTCTACAATAACCGAGGTTCTAAATTGCCAAGCTTGCAGTCTTTCTCCATCCTCTTCCACCCATCTGACCCATGGAGATCCTCCCTTTTTGGAGATTCTCTCTTCTCCGGGTTTTCTTGTCATTTGGTTCTCCTTCGGCTCTTTTTTAGTTCGTATCCAAGTAGAGCCTCCTTAACCTAGGTATCCCCAAAATCTCTGCCCTGAACTCTTTTCTCTTTGCAATCTCATCAGCTCCGTAGTTCAGTCATAATGATGGTGTCATCATCACCACCACTACCAAACAGTAATCACTTTATGCAATGCTTTATGGTTTGAAGACATTTTAAATCTATTGCTTTGTTTGCAGAGTTATCATCTTCATATAGATGACCCGGAACCGTATGTCCAATCCTAGTGCTTCTCTTGAGCTAACACCACCAATTGCCTATTGGACATTGTCTAGACATCTCATACTCATTATCTGATGGAGAACTCCTTATCCTGATCCACGCGTCTTTCCCTTCTTATTTTGCTGGTTTCCTCTGTTGAGTCCTTATGCAGGTTTTCAGCCTAAAGGTTATCCTTAAGTCTTTCTGCTCCCTCAACTCCACATTCAGTTTCTTGTCAGTTTTTCTATCTTCATGACATCCCTCCCTTCCCTCCCTTTTCTTCTGCTCACATCCAATACCGTACTGTGTTCATGTCCTTCTTGCCTCTTTCCTGAAGGAAAGACTTCCTGATTGGTCTCCTTGCCTCTGTGCTTTCCCATGACCCCTTTCTACACAGATGCCAAATTGATACTCCTGAAATGCAAAACTGACCTTGTAACTCTCCCACTTAAGAAGTCAAAGAGGCTTCCTGTTGCCGCTAAGTTAAACTACAATTTTCTGCTGTTTATTCACACAATGAGGTTCCAGCCTGCTTTTCTAGATACACTAAAAATCATGGCGCCTCACATACTCCAGCCAAACTGTTGCTTCGATGTTTGTTCAGTTTTATCAATTCTTCATGACTCCATTTAGGGTTTTCTTGGCAGAAATACTCCCTAGAGAAATTCACCATCTTGCCCAGGGTCACATACTAGTAAGTGTCTGAGACAAGATTGAAAGTCAGACGTTCCTGACTCCAAGCCCAGTGCCTTTTCCTCCAGCCACATGCTGGAGTAAGTCTGGGAAAGTTTAGAAAGGCAGGTTAAAGTCAGATTGAGGGGATTGAATGCCGAGGTGTTCATCATTTCTTATAGAACAGTAATATTCCACTACTTTCATATACCATAACCTATTCAGCCATTCCCTCATGGATGGGCACCTACTCGTTTTCCAATTCTCTACAACAAGAGCTGCTGCAAACACTTGTACATATGGGTCCTTTTCCCTCTGGGGAGCTATATTCTAAAACAGAATCCCCTGGATGAAATCCGGGACCAGTGCCCAGACGGCCTCTGCATGGAGGCCTCTGTGTGGCGGAAGCTTGGGCCTCCCTCCCAGGGCAGCCCATCCTAGTATTGCCAGACTCCAAAAAGGTAAATATTCCTCCTGGGCAAAAAGCTATGGGGTCTCACTCACATAAAGACAATTACTGTGTTATCTGGAGCCCTCTTATCCCTTCCCTTGGAGACTGCTTCTTTCCTAGGAGATGATAATTTTGTAACTGTTCCCATTGATTTTCAGATAGGCTTCTGTGGAAAATACATCGTGTGACATTAACGTCCCTCCTTCTTCCATTCCCTTCCCCCCCCAGGCTGGCCCTCCCCAGAGCGTGGGGAATTTGTTGGATATGATGTACCAGCAGCCCTCACGGTGGTCCTACACCTTCCAGATGTTTTCCTTCCTGAGTCGGCTCCGATCCCAGCTGGCCCCCTACCCAGAGAGCCTCTTGCAGGCCCAAGAGCCGGTACAAATCTTCGAGCGGTCAGTGTACAGTGACAGGTAAGATGCTCAGGCCAGCAGCCCTGGTAGTTTTCTTGGCTCCAGGCTGTGTGGGCCTGCCTCCCTTCTCCTGTGGGGACCTTCGCTCCTCCCACCTTCAAAAAGTACAGTTTCCTGGGAATAACTCCTTGTACTTGAAAGACTCTTATGGGGGGGGGGGGGGGGCAGCTATGTGGTGCAGTGGATAGAGCACCAGCCTTGAATTTAGGAGGACCCGAGTTCAAATCTGGTCTCAGATACTTAACACTTCCTAGCTGTGTGACCCTGGGCAAGTCACTTAACCCCAGCCTCAGGGAAAACAAAAACAAAAACAAACAAACAAAAAAGACACTATAGGGGGTAGCTAGGTGGCACAGTGGATAAAGCATCAGCCTTGAATTCAGGAGGACCTGAGTTCAAATCTGGTGTCAGATACTTAACACTTCCTAGCTGTGTGACCCTGGGCAAGTCATTTAACCCCAGCCTCGAAAGAAAGAAAGAAAGAAAGAAAGAAAGAAAGAAAGAAAGAAAGAAAGAAAGAAAGAAAGAAAGAAAGAAAGAAAGAAAGAAAGAAAGAAAGAAAGAAAGAAAGAAAGAAAGAAAGAAAGAAAGAAAGAAAGAAAGAAAGAAAGAAAGAAAGAAAGAGAAAGAAAGACACTGTGAGATTACCCATCTACTTCTCCCACAGCAACTCCAGATGTGGTATGATTATCATGGGGAAACTGAGGCTCTGCTGAGCTGTGATTTACCCATACTCATACAGCAAGTTGCTCCAACCCTTGACTCAACAAAAATAAAGAAGTCCCTGTATAGATTAAGTGATGAAGAAAGAGTTCAGCTTGATGAGATCAGCTAAGTAAAGATTTGGTCCATTTCTAGAAAATCATTGCTTTCCAGCTAGAAGGGACCTGGAAGATTAGCCAAGGCCTTTCCTTTTGTTGGAGACCCAGATGCGCCAGTGATGGCTGATGGTGACAGAGGCAATCCTGAATCCTGGACCTCTGGCTTTGCTCCTTTGACCTCCGCTGCTCTAGTTTGTTTCCCCACAAATTCAAATTACTCTTAGGGGACAAATACACAATAGCCTGGCCCTCCAGTCTCTTTTCTGGGCTTTCCTCCTACACAGAGTCAGATGATCTCCCAAATCCCTCCTAGCTGCAATTGTCTAAACAGTGAGACATTGTTGGCAGTTTCCTCTATTCCCTGGCCCCCCCAGCCCCTCCCCTAATCCCCATCCCATTTTCTTTCTTGGCCTCCATGTAGCTAAGTGGATTGCTCCAATCTCAGTCATTATCCCAGGCCTGGGTCCAGGAGGAAACCTTTGCATTTGCTCTTTGGGAGGCTCTTTTATCGATTAGAAAGTCAAAAGTTGCTTCCAGGATTCCCAGCCTGGACCCAGATCATCCCAGTCTGTAGCAATGATGGAGCAGCATCAGAATCTAGGGCGTTGTGTTCCACTAGAGAGCAGGTTCTTTCTGTCCCTTTACATGTCCTCCAATATTTCACCTGCCTCTGATTTCATTCATGTCAAATCTCCCTTCGCTGATGCAGATTGCGACTCCTCTAGCTGAAGAATCTCTTGCCAGAGACCAGCCTGGTCCTGGGAAACTCCAAATTTGGCTGGTCCAAAGACAGCAGACAAACACACAGTCTGCCGCCAGGCCGACAGTAACAGAATCTTAGAGCTGGAGGAGATTTGAGGTCATCCAACCCAAACTCTTCCTTTTATAGATGAACACACAATCAATGAATCAACAAGCACATCTTTAAACTTGTGAGCTTGTCTCTTTTGGCTCTAAATTCTGTAACAGGAACAATAATAATAATAATAATAATAACAACAGACATTTATCAAGGGCTTTAAGGTTTGCAAAACACTTTACACCAAGTCAGTGAGAGAGATTCTATAAATATTCTCAGGTCCATTTTACAGATGTGGATAATTGAGGCTTAGAGACATAAGCCTCCTAGGCCGTAATCACAAATCTAGTAAGTGTAGGGGACAGAATTTGAAGCTGGGCCTTTTCAGGACCCCAGAAGGCTCTCCCTACTATCCCTTACTGTCCCCTAGGCACAAAGTCTCCTAGATGGGAAGAATCTGTAAGTCAGCAGCCCTCTCCTGCTGTGACGAAATGAGCTTCTCTCCCAGAGAACCAGCAAATCTGCTTTAATGACTTTTCAGGGTCTGCTTGTTGTAAACTGAGAAGCTTGGGTCCTGTCCCTTTTGGCGCAGGATTCGGTGCGCTGGTCTTTGCGAGAAAGTGTCTGGTGTCTAGACTGCCGGCCCCTCTTGGAGCCTTTTAAACATGATTAATAGTATGGCAGGCCCCCTGCAGGAGACCCTCTGGAGGGGGGAGCCACTGGGCCCAGGCTTGGGGAGCTGCCCAGTAGCCATGGCCTTGGCCTAGAACGGAAGGTGAGGAGGGTTCTCCTCCCTCGCCTAACTTCTCATTAAGCTTTACAAGGAGAAACTCCATCCCACCGGGAGGCTGTCTGAGCTAATTATCTGGATTTTCCAGGTGAGGAAACTGAGACCCAGAAAACCAAAGTGATTTGACCATCCAGCTACAAGTATTTATTATTAAACACCTACTGTATCCTGGATGTTGGGATTCAGACTTTGAATGGCTTCATCTTTTGTCACAAGGAGCTTGCATTGGAAGGGGGGAGTGGGGCACATATGAGGGAAGCCATAATAAATAGAATGAGAATAATTAGGGGAAATTGTGAGGTCATTGGGGAAAGGTATAATAATTGCCCAAGGTTACATTACTCAAGCCTTAGTCTGAATTTGAATCCATGATAACAAACCTGATAATAAACTTAATGGGATTTTAAGGAAAATAAAAAGATAACACTACAATGAAAATGGATTAAAGTTCCAGAGAAAGTCAGTTTTACTGACCCACCGTGCTCTAGTCTGGAGATATCCCCCAGAATCCCCTCTGAGTGTCAGAAAGGCCAAGTGAGAGTTATAGGAGCGAAGGGCCTCAGCTCTCCTGGGCAGTGATTAGAATTTTCTCCTCTTCTAGAAAAAGGCAGCTCCAGCTGAGCTCAGGCTGGGATTGGTTTCTATTCTCTGATTAGCATTGGTTCCCCTCCCCCCAGCCCCATATGCTTTGGAGGAAGGGACTATAGAATTAAGTAATTGGAGAGCTGGAAGAGACTAGCCTCTCTTACAGACTCATTATTTAATAAAAAGTAGAAATAAAATAAAAAAAGTTTTTAAAAAATATAACTTAGTTTTATGACAAGTCAGTAAGGTTGTATCTGTAGTTTAGGGGGAAGAATCCCATTCTACTACTAAGTCATGTCCCCAGGACCTCAGTTTCCATATCTGTAAAATGTGAGTGAGAAGCTAAGTGGCAGGGCTGGAATCAGAACAACCTTCCTTCCCAAAATTCTGCTTTCCAAGTTCAGATCCAGCTTCAGATAACTGTTATTTAATCTTGTTTGCCTCAGTTTCCTCTTCTAAAAAAATGAGCTGGGGAAGAAAACACCAAAAGGGATTATAAAGAGTCAGATATGAAAATGACTGACCCTCATCAAAATTAGGGGCCTGACTTGATTGTCCCTGAGGCCCCTTTTAATCCCAGGTCTCTAATCCTATGATAATTTGAGTCCGATAGTGGAAATAGTGAAATTGGAGTCAGATGACCCAGTTTTCTTTCTATGAAAGTCCCTCCCCTTCCCCCTGGACTTCAGGGGCAATAAAATGAGATTAGATTATACAATCTCTGAAGACCCTTTTAGATCTGAATCTATGATCTTTCTCTTTCCCCTTCCCCACCCCCGTGCTAGGACCAGGATTTTTCTCGGAGCTTTCAGGGAATGACAAGTGAGGGAAAGGGCATGTGAGCCTGCCCACAGGAGAGGGACTTTAAAAAGCATTTGTACTGCAGATTCCCTGCCTGGAAAGTCAGCCCATCTGTTCCCACAGAGCTAGTCCTCTCAGGCCCCTGAAGGAGAGAGGCGGGAGAATGGATGACCCTGGCACAGAGGCCAGACTCCAATAGGCTTCCAACATGTGGTTAAACAATCTGGAGAGCATGGGAGGAGAGGAGTGCTGGGCCGGATGCAGCCCATCCAGGGGATGAGCTGGCTGTGCTGATGGGAAACTTACTGGTCGGCCCTGGGCTTCTGTAAGTTATTAGAAGGGCAAATGTGGAGCCTGGAGCTCTTTGTCCCGGTGGCCCATTTCCTCTCTTATTCAGTACCCTCCTTTGCCAGATTTCAATCATTCCTGGCCAGGGAGAATGCCCAGGAAAGCTGCTCCTTGGCCTTCCAGGGGGTGCTTGTTCTATTCTTTTCATTCACCTTCCTCTACCTCCCCACTCCCACCCATCTCTATAATCTAGGGGAACCCAGGAAAGTCTTCTGCACCCGGAGAGGATTCCCTGGAAAACTCTTGAAATGATCTAGCTGGGAATCTTTACCACCCCCTCCCCAGGATAAGCCCCTTGCAGGGTACAGCCCTAGATAAAGATTTTGATAGTAACTATTAGTTCTTGGCCATTCCCTGTTTATCTGTTTGTTTGTTTATTTGATGAAATTATTAAGGTTAAGTGATTTGCCCAGCCCACAACTCACAAGTGTTTTGTGTTTGGGGTTGAATTTGAATTCAGGACTTTGGGGCTCTATCCACTTCTAGTTGCCCTTTGGCCATACTTTAATGCTTTTAAGGATCGATTTCGTTCAAGAAAACCTTTGGATGGATTTCGTTCATGAAGACCTTTGGATGGATTTCGTTCATGAAGACCTTTTGGATATTGTTTCCAACAGTGGCTGGTAGACACTGTAGCTATTGTGTTAGTTTCTATTGTGATAGTGTTACTGTTTTAATTTTAGCAGATAAAATAAGACAGATACTTAGAGTGTAGCAGAGCTATCTCTGGATACTTTGATGATAAAGTATCCAGCCAAGGAGCCCTCCTTGGATACTCCAATAGAAACTTTTGATAGCCTTGTCAGAGGGCTGCCATTAATATGGATACTTTGATGAAGAAGTCATTGTAGCCAGCAATAGAGAGACTGGGCTAGGAGAGTGAGGATTGATGAATCCCAAATGGCTTCCACTATAGATGGAGGGAGACTATGGTCTCTTTCTGTTGGAAGGGGGCTTGGGGGCGGGGGGCGCTCCCTTTAAGTTCTTTAGGTTACCTTCCCCCTACCCAAAACCTGTGTGGGAGGGGCTGCTTGGAAGCTCGGAAGGAGAAGCAAAAGTCCTGACCCTTGGCCTCCCTTCCACACCCTAGCTTTTCCTAGCTCCCTAGTTCTTGGCCCTCTTAAATGTTTTGGCAAACTTGAAGTGCTTGCTCCAGAGGGCCTCCAAGAAATGCAAAACCCTGCTCTAAAGTAGAATCTGGAGCCTGGAAGGGTCATTTAGATATGCTCCTGACCACCCCAAGGCTAATAGAGTTTCTAATGGGGGGGGTGAGGTGGGGGAAGGGCCAGTGGAGAAATGGCTTCTGTACTGGATCCTTCATCCTTAGAACACGCTGAGGGAAGGGTCGGTGTGCTGTTCCTTTTGACTAACAGGGAAGCTGAGGCCGGGACAGAAAGGCAAACTTGCTGGGAGTCTTGGGTAATTGAAGGCCTGTCTGATTTGGGGTTAGCCCGGGGTGGACAAATGCAATCGAGTGTTGCCTTAGGAACTAGAGTCTATAAACAAGCCTCATTGTTTAGGATTTCAATTGCATCTTGTGGCTTGGGTGGTGGGGAGGAATTAAGCTTGTATGCAGGCCTGATGAGATAACCTGATCCTTTCTGAAGCCCTGGTTTCTATTTGCCAAATGTTGTTTGTTTAGCTGGGGGAAAGGGGTGAGTTTTAAATTCAGCCCCTACTTCCTTCAGTTGGGTCTGGAGAGTGGAGGAAGTGAGTACATTGGAAACACTTTTTTTTTTTTTGGGGGGGGGTTGCAGAGTCAGTTCCTTGGGCAAGCAGAAAACATGAGGGGGTGTTTCCCAGCTCCAAGGACAGCTGGGTCTGGGCCCTTCTAAAGTACCGAGACTCTCAGTGTTATTCAAGATGGGGCAGGTTTGCCTAGGCCATGGAGGGTTAAGTTTCCTAGAGGAAAAATAAAGCTCTGAAAACTCCTAAACCAGCTTTTCCCCTCCCCCTCCCCCACTCAGCATCAGGTTTCCTGCAGACTGGGGCTCCGGAGACCGGGAGGTCTCTAGGATCCTCTGTGGCTGACTGAGAATCCCCTCCCAGCCAAAGGTTATCTTTCACCTGTTCCTTAAATGGCTATCTCCTTCTGTTTATATTTATTCCTTAGAATGGAAGCTCCTTGAGGGCAAACACTGGTTTCACTTTTTCTTTCCATCCTCCTTTGCTTAGCCCTGGGACTGGCACAAAGCGAAAAATGAAGTCTTGCTCTTTAATTTCATTAGAACAGAGAATTCCCTGGTGAGGAAAATCCTGTTACCAGCACAGGTTGCCACCCTCCCTATTACTCATAGCCTTAAAAAGTAGAAGTTCTTAATAAACCATGAGGGGTCCACCAGTCATACATGGAGATTTCTAGCTGGAACCTGCCTGTCTACCATGGACCCAGCTGATGTTCTAGAATTAAGAATTAAGGTTGGATTTGACCTGCAAAACTACTGAGGCAAAATCCCTCATTTTGCACATATAGAACCACCTCCCTGTGGTTCAGGGAGGCAGTAATTGTTTTTTCCTCTGAAAGGCAGGTGTCCTCACCCAAAGGCAGGAAGACTCCTCTTCCTGAGTTCAAATTTGACCTCACTAGCTGAGTGACCCTGGGCAAGTCACTTAACCCAGTTTGCCTCAGTTTCCTTATCTGTAAAATAAGCTGGAGGGGGAAAAAATGGCATACTACCCCAGTGTCTTTGCAAAGAAAATTCCCAAAATGGTTAGCAAAAGTTAGAAATGATTAAAAAACCACTAAACAAGTGATTTATCCAAGGTCTTACAACTGAGACAGGATGGGAACTCTCCTTGCCTCCATGTCCAATGGTCTATCCACTATATTACTCTGCTTTCATAGTCTCTGTCTCTCTCTTTCTGTTTCACTGGCTCTGTCTCACTGTATCTGAAGTTTCACTAACTCTCTCCCTCCCCCCTTTCTCCCTCTCTCCCTCTCTCCCTCTCTCCCTCTCTCCCTCTCTCCCTCTCTCCCTCTCTCCCTCTCTCCCTCTCTCCCTCTCTCCCTCTCTCCCTCTCTCCCTCTCTCCCTCTCCCTCCCTCCCTCTTTCCCTTCCTCCCTCATTCCCTTCTTTCTTCTCCCCCCTCTCCCTCCCTCACCCCCTCTCCCTCCCTCACCCCCCTCTCCCTCCCTCCCTCACCCCCCTCTCCCTCCCTCACCCCCCTCTCCCTCCCTTCCTCACCCCCTCTCTCTCCTTCTCCATCCAACCCTGCCACTCCCTTCCTCTGATGAATCTCTTCTTGCCTTCATCATTTCTTTAGGTCCTATTTCCTCAACTGTGGTTCTGCCCTACTTTTGTCCTCATCCAGTTTTGGCCTTATAATGTTTGCTTTTCTATCCTTGGATATTCCCTTTCTATCCCCTGGCTAACTCCTACCATCTGTCTCAACCAACCAATCAATGTGCATTTATTAAGCAGCTGCTGTGTGCCAAACACTCTCCTAGGCCCTGGCCATAACCATGAGAACCTGTCTGTCTGCAGGGAGTTTACCTCCTCTTGGAGGAAACATGTCCAAATACAGATACCCAAACCAATTTCAAGCTGATTTGGAGATAGGGACAGCTGCATCTGGGAGCCTCGAAAAGCCCTAATGGAGTCCGTGCTCCTTGATCAGATTGCTGAAGGAAGCTAGAGATTGGAAGAAGCGCACGTGGCTGGGAAGGGAGTCCAAGAAGACTCTGGGCCAGCCGATCTGATCGGATCTTGTGGCTCCTCATCCATCAGTGAGACTCATTTTCCAGCAGCTGCTTGTGCTATCACTGGGCCTTCCGGCACTGGCCTGAAATTCAGTTTCTCTGGGCTAAAGGCAAGGATTTGGGAGATAAAGTATCCTGCATGAATGGTACAATCCTGAATGGATGGTACAATGAATGAGATGGGGACATCTGAAAGCCAGGGGAGGTGCTGGTGACTCGGTGCTTTTTAGCACCATGTGAACATCCAGATATTGGTCGATCATTTTCTTCATGTCACATAGAGAGTCTCCAGCACTTTCCCCATAACACTGGGACAGGAGAGGGAGAGCTGGATCTGAAGGCCTAAAACATGGGTTTTAATCCCTGGGCTATTTATGACTAAGGAAACTGAGCCTCAATTTCCTTAGTCATAAAATGAGAAAGTTGGGTTTTATAGTCTCTGAGATGTCTTTTCCCTCTGGATATCAGAATTTTAAAAGCTTCTTCCAAATCTTATCCTTTTTTTTTTTTTTTTTTTTTTCCTGAGGCTGGGGTTAAGTGACTTGCCCAGGGTCACACAGCTAGGTCTGAGTGCAGATTTGAACTCGGGTCCTCCTGAATTCAAGGCTGGTGCTCTATCCACTGCGCCACCTAGCTGTCCCCAAATCTTATCTTTTTTTCAAATCTCCCCACTTTCACTCTCAGCCTGTCTTGCCTCCAGCTCTGCATTGTCTACTACCCTAAACATTTTAAGTAAGCATTTATTAAGCACCTAGCAGAGGCACTATACTAAGCATTGGTGTTAACAACAACAACAACAACAGGTTGTGTTTTTTTGGGGGGGGAGGGGGGAGACCCTTTTCTCCAGGCTTACAAAAAGACTTCTTGCAGAAAGTAGGCCCTGATGAAACTAGGGATGCAGGGAAATGGAGATGAGGAAGGAGAGTGTTTCAGGCACAAAGAAAGCCAATGAAAAATGAAGTAGAGTTCCATTACTGGATCTTGGGATGCCTGTAGAGGAGTAAGAAGACCTGGAATATAAAAAGGGATCAGCTTGTAAAGGGTTTTTAATGTCAACCAGGATACTTTACATTTGATTCTAGAGGTAATAGGGAGCCACTGAAGTTTAGCTGATTCATGGTGATCATGATCACATGGTCAGACCTGCATTGCTGGAAGATCAATTTAATCACTGAGTAGAGGATGGATGATAATGGAGGCAGAGTAAGGCAGGGAGAACCCCTCCCCCACCAAGACTATTGCAGTAAGCCAATTGGTAGATGATGAGAACCTACACCTGGTTAAGAGTGGCACCCAAGGAGATAAGGTTTTTTTTTTTTTTTTCTTTTGCCTATCATCTCCTTGAGATTCAAGGTGATGTCAGAAAAAGAATCCTGACCAAACCCTGTTTCAGGATTCAAATCTCTATTACTTAGCCTGTCTTGCCTCAGTTTCTAAATCTGTACTTAACCTCTGTACTTCTTTTCCTCCTCTTGGATGCCTTCCCCTCCCCCAAGTTTCCATGGCATTATTCTGTTCCAGTTCTCCACTCTTTGGGACGGTTCTTTGTCTGTCTGGAGAGCTCCTCTCAAATGCGGATGTCTCTTTCTTCAGCTCTCTATTATCTCCCCACTCTTTATCAATCCCATCCACCCCCAAGGCTTCAGTTGAACACAAATGCCTCCCAATCGGTATCTTCTACCTCAGACCCCTCAGAATTCTGGTCCTGCTTTGGTTTTTTATCCCTCTGCCTGCTAGATATGGCCATCTGGACACCCCACTAGCACATCCCACTCAGCATTTCCAGTCCCCGGCTCCTCATCAATTGCTCTTTGGATCCATTCATCCCCACTTGTCTTCCTGCTACAAAACAGCCCTCCCTGGCCACTGCACATCCCCCCCCCCTTCATCCCCCTCCCCCTCCAAAGTTGCCTTCTATTTAATCTGTTTTTTTCTTATCTTTATCTACTGTGTTCTCCCTGGTTAGAAGGAGAGCTTCCTGAGGGCAAGGCCTGTTTTTGCCCATTTCCAATTCAGAGAATTTAGGCTTTTATTGATTGTATGATTGCTGGGCTGTTTGACCTACAGAATGAAGGTACCCAGGGCTCCCTCTGTCTTGTTTTTGTATATATATATATATATATATATATATATATATATATATATATAATACCAACTCATCACACAAATACTTGGAAAATATTATAATACCTAATAATGCTTTTAAATTCACATATATCCATCTCCCCCTCCTCCACACTGCAGACTTTTCTATTTCTGTGGATGGCCTCAGTATCTTTAAAGTTCTTTAGCTTTGAAATTCTTCTCCCATAGCTACCCCCAACCCCAGCTTCCAGTCAAGTGCCACATCCTGCCCATCACCCCTTGGCAAAATCCTTTGCACCCGACCCCTTGTCTCTGCTTGCTCTGTAGCCATCTTTGTTTAAGCCCTCATCTTTTTTCTTCCCCCTTGTAATAGCCTCCTAATTGGTCTCCTTGCTTCCAATCTGTCCCTCTTCCTTCCAGCCTCCACACCTGAGACCCAGGCTAATGATGTCACTCCCCATGGCTTATCCACTACCGTCCACTTGCCTGAGCCTGCCACTCTCCAACTGACTTTTCTTCACTTTCACATGATCTTCCTTTCCCACTAACTGGACGCTGTTTTGCTTGTTGCCTTTGTCCTGTCTTCTCTGCTCTTCCTGTCTTTGCTGCTGCAGTTCCCCTGAGCCTGGAATAGAATTACCCTGCCTTTCCCCAACTCTATTCCTTGGAATTTTTATTTTTTTTAAGGAAAATCAAGTATTTTAATCTTATATTTTTATATAATTTATTAATTTTATAATTATAATTTTTGACAGTACATATGCATGGGTAATTTTTTTTTTTTTACAACATTATCCCTTGTATTTACTTTCCCAAATTTTCCCCTCCCTCCCTCTACTCCCTCCCCTAGATGACAGGCAATCCCATTCCTTGGAATTCTTAATTTATTTCCAGGCCAAACCTAGGGACCTGCAGGGAGTTTTTTTTTTTTTTTTTTTTTTTTTTTTTTTTTTTTTTTTAATGTATCTAAGTGTTTATTATATGAGACTCTATTACATAATGGTTTGTTAGTTTTTTAAAAGTAAATTAAATGTGATCTAGTTGTACTTCCCCTCCCCCCCTGCCCAAGGAGGACAGGAGAGGAGGGGAGAGGGAAGGCCAGGGAGGAAGGGCCTCTTCTGAACTTCCTTGGGCTGCTTTTAGCTGAAGGGGGAGGGGGAGGGATTCATTGTTTCATGGATACTCTCCATTCCTTGAAGTCTTCCCTGGCTCCCAGCTGCGTCCCAGTTGGCCCTTTGCTGCTTTTTGCTTTCCTTTCTGCATTGTCCTTTCTTTCAAGTCGTAGTTATTTGAGCGTCTTCCTCTTCCTCTTCCATTGTAAGCTCCTTAAAAGTAGCATTCAGAGTCTTCTCTTTTTCAACATCTTAGATGTTATTAAAAGTGAAATAAGAGATTTCAGTTTCAAGCGTTTATTGAGCACATGTGTGCTAAATCTTGGCAATATAGAGACCAAAGGGAAAAGCCTGGCCTCCTTGAGCTTATATTCTCTTAGGGGAGCAACATGCGCATGGATTTATGGGTAGAGGCAAAATAAATATAAACTTATTGGAGGGAGGGAGGGTTAGCAGCTTGAGGGAAAGCAGGAAAGGCTTCTTGGGGGGGGGTGTTCTGAGTGTCAAGGTGGGTGGTGGGTCAGCAAACATTTCTGACGGTCTCTTTGCTGTGTAACTGACACCATTTGGTGATACAGGGGGGAAAGTTGTCATGCAGACAATATAAATGACAGGATAAATGAAATGATGGGCAATAATCACCAGAGGGAAAGCACAAGTAGTAAAGGGAATGAGGGAAGGCTTCCTGGAGAAGGTGGGACTCCAGGAAAGCCAGGAGGCAGAGGGGACAGCCAATGAAAATGCCAGCTGAGACAGGGAAAATCTTGCTTGAAGAGTAGCAATGGGGGGGGGGGGGTGATGGCTCTAGCAAAGAGTGCGTGGGGGAGGTATAAAGTGTAAGGTTATATAGAGAAGATCGAATCCAGTTCCAATTGATCAATGATGGACAGAATCTGCTCCATCCAGAGAAGGAACACTGGGAAATGAGTGGAAACTGTTTGCACTTTTGTTTTTCTCCCCAGGTTATTTTTACCTTCTGAATCTAATTCTTCCTTTGCAACAACAACAACAAAATTCGGTTCTGCACATATATATTGTACCTAGGATATACTATAACATATTTAATATGTATGGGACTGCCTTCCATCTAGGGGAGTGGGTGGAGGGAAGGAGGGGAAAATTTGGAACAGAAGGGAGTGGAAGGGATAATGTAAAAAATTACCTATGCATATGTGCTGTCAAAAAAAATTATAGTTATAAAATTAATTTTAAAAAATTAAAGGGGTGGCTAGGTGGTGCAGTGGGTAGAACACCAGCCTTGAAGTCAGGAGGACCTGAGTTCAAATGTGGCCTCAGACACTTAAGATTTCCCAGCTGTGTGACCCTGGGCAAGTCACTTAACCCCAACTGCCTCAGGGAAAAAAAAAAAAAAAAAGTAAGGTTTTACTTTGCCACGTTATATAAATATCATTTTTAATCTCCTTTTGGTGGCAGCTAAATAGTGCAATGGATAGGTTAGTTCAAATCCAGCCTCAGATACTTAGGGGCTATTTGCCCTATGAGTTCCTCTTCTGTAAAATAGGGGTACACAGGAGAAGGAAATGACAATCCAGTCCTGTATTTTTGCCAAGAAAAAGGCCCACAGGGGGAGTCACTTAGCGTCTGTTTTGACTAAACTACTGCACTGCCTTCTCCTAATTATCCCATCTCTAGCCCCTGAGCCTTGAATTCAATAGATACTGATTAAGTGTTTGCACAATTGAATTGGCCTTTATTTGCTGACAGTTTTAGGAGTTGGTTAATACCAAACTGAGGGAGCCTTGTCTGGGGGGAAGACTCTGCACTGGATAAGGAATGGGGGACTCTGATGCAAAACCTAATAAGTGTGCTGCTGATGATGATGATGATGATTGCATTTATAAGTGGTGCCTTCAAGTTTGTCCAGTGCATTCTTGGATCTTTATAATAACACCGGGTGGTGGGTGCTATTATTGCCCCCCTTTTGCCTCCTGATTGGTTTTTCTACCTGCTTTTCCCATACCCCCTCTCTCATCCCACCCAGGTACATCTTTGCCAAGAATCTCTTTGAAAATGGCTTCCTAAATGATGTGGAGTGGGCTGTCTATCAGAATTGGCATTCCTTCCTTCTCCAGGAGTTTAGCAAAAACATTTTCCAGGATGGCTTCATCTACCTTCGGGCTTCTCCCCAGGTACCCCAGAGAAGAATTCCAGACACCTGATTCAAGTGGGAGGCCGCTGGAGTTTTGGGGAGGGGGGCCTTAGGAATCACTTCTGCTGAAAGAGGGAGGGAGGGAGGCAGTCAAGTGTGCTGAATTTGGAGTCACCTGAATTCAAATGTGGCTCTGCTGCTTCTTGGTCATGTGCCCTTCAAAACATCCCAGAATGAGATCTGAGCATCAGACTTCAGTAAGAGGAGAAGGTTAAGCTAGATGCCCCTTCCAGCTTGCTCTAAGACCGTGATCCTCCCTTAACACAAATACTGATCATCCCTATCTGATCCTTTCTTTTCTAAAGCCAGAGCCCTTCCCCAGCCAGGCCCTCTGGAAGGGATCTTTGGGAGATAGAGGGGGGAATCCCTCATCTTCTTTTGGGAAATTAAAACCTGGATTTCCCTTTTTGGCTCCTGGCCCTATTGGGGCCTTTCCCCCATTGCCTCAGCTTCCCCATGCAGCCCTAAGGCATGAGCTTGGCTGGCTAGGGGAGAATGGGGGTGGAGGTGGGGGCTGCTCTTTCCTGCTTCCATTAAACATTCTCTTCCTCGCCTTTGTGATGCTCTCTTCTCTACCCAAGGAAAGCAGCTGAGGAATAATTGCCCTATCCAGAATGCCAGCAATGGATTAGCAAGTGAAAGCTAGTCAAACAGTAGAATTCTCATCATAATAGCCCGTTTCTGCTAAATCTCTTCAATACTAGTATTTACATCCCCATTTTCCAGATAAGGAAACTGAGATTTATGCCACACCAATAATAATCATAAGAACATAGAACCCAGCCTTCTGAACTGACCAAATCATGGATCTGCTAGGCTAAATTTCAAGAGCCCTGAGTTCTGGTCCTGGATTTTATAATTAACTGGCTTCATGACTGATAATGATTTCAACTCCCTTGGAGTCACTTTCCTTCCTTCATGAATGGGGGCAGTCAGATGCCCCAAGGTCCTTCCTTTTCTGTAAAATGAAAGCTTAGAAAGTTTCTAAAGCCCCTGGCCTAATTCTTGGTATATAGTAAGGGCATAATAAATGCTGTTGGTTGACTGGTTGGTGAATTGCCTCTCTCTTTAGAAAATAAATCCCTTGGGATTAAGGACATTTTCCTCTTAGTCTTTCTTTGTACCTCCTGAACCTAGAACAGCCCCTGGCACTCAGCAAGTACTTTGTCGATGCTTAGGGGTGCTCCTTTGCCCCTTCTACCTATATGATCTTAAATTGATTCACTTCAAACACTAAATCTGGGATCCCATGAGCCACGGGGCAGGTAAACTACAAGAAAAACAGACCTTGTGTCTTCTTGGAGCTGAAATCCCATTCAGGAAAGAGGATTACTTTCCCCAGCTCAACATTAATCATTGAGGCCCATTGCAGAAATAATAGATAATAATAGTAACATTAATCATAACATAAAGTATTTTTATATCTGTTGATTTGCTTGATCCTCCCAACAACTCTGGGAAGATGTTGTGATTATCTTTATCTTAAAGATGAAGAAACTGAGGTAGACAAGTTTAAGGGACTGTTCATGGTTAATTATACAGTCAGAAACAATCAGAAGCAAGACTTGATCTCAATCTTCCTGATTCCAAGTTTTGTGCTACTGAAGAACAGATACTGTTTATCTATGAGATTATTTAATTGAAAGGCAGAATCAGCTTCATTAATTATTATGGTTATTGTTTACTCTTTTCATGAAGTCAGATCCACTTCTAAGTGGGTAAGGACCCAGCTTCTCAAATTTTCATAGAATCCAGAGCCAGAAGGGACATCTTAGGCCACCTAGTTTTTAAGTTTTGTTTTGTTTTGTTTTGTTTTTTGCTGAGGCAGTTGGGGTTAAGTGACTTGCCCAGGGTCACACATCTAGGAAGTGTTAAGTGTCTGAGACCAGATTTGAACTCAGGTCCTCCTGACTTCAAAGCTGGTGCTCTAACCACTGCACCACCTAGCTGCCTCTTCGTTTTTAAGTTTTTAAGGTCAATTAACTGCAGACTAGATATCTGACCAGTTCAGGGTCACATGATAGCTAGCATCGAGGCAGAGTTTGAACCCAGAGCTTCTGACTCCAGAACCAAGGAATATAAGTTACTGAGAGGAAGATTTTCTTTCACCAATTCTATCTGTCCAAAAGTGGGATGGGATACTTTATAAAGTGATTGAGTTCACTACCATTAAAGAGCTTGAACAAGTATTTGTGGGGAGCGTTTTGGAAGGGATCGATTCCTTTTTCAAGTAGCAATTAGCCAGGATCTCTAGAGTCCCTTCCTATTTGGTGATTCTCTGATTAATTTGAGAGATTTATCATTCAGTGCTGGCCAGAGACCACAAAAACAGGGGAAGTGGGAGAGCACTGATCTAGCCTTGATGACAGAACCCGGATTGTCTTTTAGGTGTGCTTCAAGAGACTACGCCAACGCGCCAGGGCTGAGGAGAAGGATCTTGAGCTGGGATACCTTGAACAGCTCCATGCTCAGCATGAAGACTGGCTCATCCATAAGGTGACTGAGTAAGTCAAATCCTCAACTCTCCCATGGACCACTCACTGAGTAAGGACATCACTTCTGTCATAACAGTATTGCACTAATCTTGGAGCCAGAATGACCTGGGTTTCATGGCCCTGCCAGAGATTAAGAGCTGGAAGGGACCTTGGAGAGAGATGGGTTCCATTTCTTCATTCTATAACGAGGAAATTGAAAGGTCAGTTGACTTACCTAGAGTCACCCATCTGGGAATTGTCAGAGGTGTCCTTGTTGACTCCAGGGTCAGTAGTACTATCTGTTATGACTTTATTATCTGGGGGGCCTTGGGCAATCACTTTAATTTCTTAGCCTCAGTTTCCTCATCTATAAAATGAGTGGCTTGGCTTCTAAGGCCCCTTCTAGATATAGATCCATAACAATGGGCAAGTAAATTCATTTCTCAGTGCCTCTATTTTCTTAGCTGTAAAATGGGCTAATAATAATAATAATACCTACCTCCCAGGGCTGTTAATGAAGCTCACGGGAGATATAGAACACATCTGGAGTATGTAATAGTCTTCAAGTGACTTCAGATGGATGCTACCTCTTAGGATTCTTCTTGGGTGGTTTGGCCACTCCGGGATCCAGACTCAGAACTGTCCCAGTGGTTTCTGCCTGGTTTTCTTGAAACGAATATACAGAGCTGCAGAGCCACTCTTCTAGTGGTTTCTGTACATTTTGGCTGACTTCTGGCTAGCAGTTCTGATCTCAAAATTAGTTTTGCAAATTTGACCTCCTAAGGTTTTCCTCAATTCTGGTCCACATCAGGAGAGTGTCCATGTTCCCCAAATGGCTTTGGGTTTTAGCAGGGAGGCGTCAATATGGATAGAACTCATGAAATTCAGCCTCAAACACTTACTAGTTGTGTAGTTCTGAGCAAGTCACTACCCCTGTTTGCCTCGGTTCCTCATCTGTAAAATGAGCTGGAGAAGGAGATGACAAATCAGTCTAGTATCTTTGCCAAGAAAACTCCAAATGCAGTCACAGAACAAGACACAACTGGAAAATGTCTGAACAGCAGCAGTGTCAGGAGATCCCAAGAACAATCCCAACATTAAGGGAGAAAAAATGTTTCCTTTCTGTTTGTGTGAGAAGTTCTACAAATGAAGAGTCTAGGGTCATCCATTTCAAGGTAGAAGGGATCCTTGAGGCCAGCTTGTCCAACGTTCCATCTGACAGATGAGGAAACTGAAGGTCCCACAGCTCATAAATGGCAGGGTGCGAGATTTGAACCCAGGCCTCTGACTCCAAGGCCAGATTGTTTTCCTCCCAAGCTCCCCTCCTGTTGTCCTGCAAATGTTTCCAACTCTTTCTTCACCACTCCCTCACATCTGCTCTTGCAGGCTCCACTTTGAGGACTTGAAGAAGGCCCCTGTTCTAGTGCTAGATGTCAATGAGGATTTCTCGGAGCAAGCCACCAAGCAAGAGGAGCTCATGACAAAGGTCAAGCCAGTTCTAACGATGATGAGCTGTAGTAGATTTTCACTCCATGGGGACAGTGTCAGCCTGGTTTAACATTATCCTAAGCCCTCCTGTTTTCCTCAGATTTCTAAAAACAAACACCTGGAGATTGAAGCCCTGTGGGACTTTGGATGATCCACTTAAATGAGTTACTACCCTCAAAGGGCCTCAGTCTGTAAAATAAGGGGATTGGACCAGATGACCTTTAAGCTTTCTTCTAGTCCTAAACTTATGATCTGATGATCCCATGGCTTCCTTGGGGAAAAGAGAGGCCAAAAGACTTAGAGTCCTTAAGAGAGAGTACTGGAAATGAGGGGATTGGACTGATTTATTGGCCACCAAAACCCCTTCTGGCACTAAATGGATAACAGTTCCCCTCCATCTGTCTAGGTCAAAGACGGGGTTCCCTGCTCTTCCAATGCTATATTCTCAGAATTAGATGACTAATAGAACTGTTATTGTCCTCATTTATTTCATCCACCAAAGCATCCTGGATTTCTGGACCCAAGCAGGCTGGACTCTGGGAACAGATTGAACTGTGAAGGCAGACTGGATTCTGGAAGTAGACTGGACTCTGGGAGCAGATTGAACTGTGAAGGCAGACTGGGTTCTGAGGGTAGAGTGGACTCTAGGAATAGACTAGACTTTGGGGGCAGACTGGACTCTGGGAGCAGATTGTTTTCTGGGGGCAAACTGGATTCTGAGGGCAGACTGGACTCTGGGAATAGACTGGACTGTACAGGCAGGCTAGACTCTGAGGGCAAACAATTCTGGGGGACTGGATTGTGGGAGCAGTCTGGACTCTGAGAGCAGATTGGATTCTGGGGGCAGTCTGGACTCTGAGAGCAGGCTGGACTGCATGGGCAAGCTAGACTCAGCCTCTCTCTGCTCCATCCCCTTCTCCCCCTTGCTTTTTCCTTTCTCCTCTCAATCTTTTGATCTGACTGCTCCTATCCTCCCAGGGCTTCAGGAGCCAAGATTCTATTCACTGGACATTCTCAGCACTGACTTAGGTCCCCAATATCTTCGTAGGTGGTAATCGTACCATGGCTGGGAAATTCGTCAGCAGTGCCATAGCTGCTGATGTCAACAGCCTCTGTGAACCCAGTGGGGCTGGTGGGTGATGTTGGATTCTTAAGGGCCTCTACTTATTTATTTATAATTTTTTTTGACATTATATATGCATGAGTAATTTTTTTTTAATATAACATTATCCCTTGTATTCATTTTCCCAAATTATCCCCTTAGGGGCCTCTACTAAAAGGCTTTTGGCTTTATGGGAGCCTCATCCTCCGCCTATCAGGGCGTGGCTTTCAAGATCTTGAGGCCACTTACACACTAGGATGACACAACTGGCCAATCAGTAACCAGTGGCTAAGGGCCTACTATGTTCTCTCAGGTGCTGGGCCTGCAGAGAAAAAACAAAGCCAGCCCTGCCCTCAAGGAGCTTATGCTCTATCCAAAAAGGACTTGGGTGGAGGGATGATTTCCTCCCATCTACTACAAAGTTGATTTTCACCTCTTTTTTCCAACAGGTCAGCACCTTTGTAAAGAATCTAGAATGAAGCCATGATCCTGCTAGGCAGGATCATTGGACCTGGACTGGACTTCTGACAAGCTAGGGCCTTTCTGCTGCTTGGAGAGCTATGGATTCCTTCTCTCCAGATCCCATCATCTTGAATGAGGACATTGTACTCAACGGCCTTCAGCTCTGATCTGCTATCTCATGGTCCCAGGAGGATCCCAAAGGTCCTTGTTCAAGCTTTCCTTGGTTCTCAAAGACATTTTCCTTTTTCATCAATTTCATTTTATTTTCAGATCCAAATTCTCTGCTTCTCTTCCATCCATTTAGAAGATAAGAAATGCATTATAAATACGTAGAGTTGTGCAAAGTATTGGTCACCATGTCCCAAAAAAAGGAAGAGACACAAAGAGAAGGAGAAAGCCTCCATCCATCTCCATGCTTCAGCGTGAGTCCTTCGGAATCTCAGTTGGTCATTGTGTTGTTCAGAGTTGTTGAATCTTTGAAGATATTCTCTACCAAGGAAGATCTAGCTTTCCTAAATCCCATTAGCCATCCATGTGCTAAGTGTATGCAGGAACCTGAGTGCTCCCCACCTCGTATGTAATTGGCTTTCTCTGACTCCCATGAGTCCCCACATACAAGCCTTTGGAGCCATGGGAGGGCAAGGAGCCAGGCCTGAGAGAGCCACACTGAGCTCTCCAGTATGGGCATGGGAAAGAATAAAAAAAGTGCTCAGGCAGAAAAGATCGAGTTGGCAAGAATGAGACCAGAGAGTAGGAAGTCCATGCCAGGACTCGGGGCTTTCCTTCTCCACCCCTCCTCTCACAAGCTAGACATCTTGGGATGCTTTCCTTCTTTCTTCCCCCCTTAGTTTTGTGATTAATGACTTTTAGAATAGAAATATACATGGGTAATTGGTTATCCTCTGAATATCAGGCAGGTGTTTGGCAATGGAAGAACGGTAGATTTGTAGTCATGGGGCACAGGTTCTACCATTTACTCTCTTAGTAACCCCAGAAAACTCATATCACTTGTCTGCCCTCAGTTTCCTTGTTTGGAAAATAATAGGCTTTGGACCAGGTAACCTCTGATGTTCCTTTCAGTACTAAATCTCTATATTCCACTCTGATTTGTATTACACATTTTTATACATACAGATTCATATGTATATAGATACACGGATGTAGCAGATGTGTCTAGTATGTTCCTCTTCCTATTTCCTCTCCACTTTCATATTATTTTATATGATAGTCCAGACTGCTGGACTTGGATCCAGTAAGGCCTGAATTCAAAGACTGCCATCAACACTAACTCTAGGCCCAAAGGCAAGTTACTTAATCTGGCTGGGCTTCAACTCAAGCATCAGAAATTTTATTTTATTTTTTGTTTGTTTTGAAGCAATTGGAGTTACATGACTTGTCCAAGGTCACACAGATAGGAAGTATTAAGTGCAATGAGGTTGGCTTAAACTCGGGTCCTCTCGAATTCAGGACTGGTGCTTTATATATTGTACTGTCTAGCTGCCCAGAAACTTTTTTTTCTTAATATCTACAAACAATTTTTAATATATATATATTTTTTTTAATTCATTTTTCCAAATTATCCCCTCCCTCCCTCCACTCCCTCCCCCTGATGGCAGGTAATCCCATACATTTTACATGTGTTACAATATAACCTAGATACAATATATGTGTGTAAATACCATTTTCTTGTTGCACATTAATTATTAGCTTCCGAAGGTATAAGTACCCTGGGTAGATAGACAGTAGTGCTAACAATTTACATTCACTTCCCAGTGTTCCTTCTCTGGGTGTAGTTATTTCTGTCCATCATTGATCAACTGGAAGTGAGTTGGATCTTCTTTATTTAATATATGTTTTTAAAAATTTGAGTTCCACTGGGAAGGAGTGGAGGGAGGGAGGGGATAATTTGGAAAAATGAATAAAAAAAATATTAAAAAAAAAAATAAAAATAAATGCAAAATAAAAAGTAGAAAAAGAAAGATAAAAATAAAAAAATAAAAAATAAATAAAAATTTGAGTTCCAAATTCTCTCTGTTTTCTTCCTTCTCCTTGAGAAGGGAAGCAATTCGATATAGGTCATACAAGTGTAGACATATTAGCCATGTTGCAAAAGAAAAGAAATTTTAAAAAAAGAAAAAAAGTTTTTTAAAGCCTGCTTCAATCTGCATTCAGATTCTATCAGTTCATTCTCTGGAAATAAATAGCATTTTTCATCATTAAGTTCTTTGAAATTGTCTTGGATCATTGTGTTACTCAGATTAGCTAAGTCATTCACGATTCATCATCATACCATATTGCTCTTGTTGTGGACAATGTTCCTTGGTTCTACTCATTTCACTTTGCATTAGTTCATATAAGTCTTCCAGATGAAAGCCCTTCTGTCATTTCTTTTCTTTAAATTTTAATAGTATATTATTTTTCCAATTACATTTTAAATTGTTTTCAATATATATATTTTTAATAAGATTTAGAGTTCCAACTTTTTTTTCTTTCTCCATCCCTTACCTCTTTCCTCCCTTTGCTAGTAAGCAATCTGATATAAGTTATACATAAATATTCATTTTTAACATATTCCCATATGACTCATGTGGGAAAAGAAAAATCAGAACAAAAGGGAAAAATCATGAGAAAGAAAAAAATGAAAGAAAGTTAAAAATACTCTGCTTCAATCCACATTCAGTCTCCATAGTTCTTTCTCTGGATGCAGATGACATTTTCCATCCAATGTTTATTGGAATTGCCTTGGATCACTGAATTGCTGAGAAGAGCTATCCTCCTTGACCGTCACATAATCTTCTTGTTGCTGTGTTTTCCTGGTTCTGCTTGATTCACTCAGCATCGGTTCATGTAGGTTTTTCTGAAATCAGCCTGTTCATCATTTCTTATAGAACAATAGTATTTCTTTCCATTCATATGGTTCTAATGATCTTGTGATGGAGAGAGCCATCTGCACCCAGAGAGAGGACTGTGGGAAATAAATATGGATTACAACATAGTATTTTTACCTTTTGTTGTTGTTTGCTCATATTTTGTTTTCTCATTTTTTTTTCTTTTTGATCTAATTTTTCTCATACAACATGATAAATGTGGAAATAGATATAGTAGAATTACACATGTTTAATATATACTGCCGTGTGGAAATAGATATAGAAGAATTACACATGTTTAATATATACTGCCGTTAGGGCAGGGAATGGGGAGAAGGGAGGGAGAGAAAAATCTGAAATACAAAGTTTTGCAAGGGTGAATGTTGAAAATTATGCCTTGGTTTTGAAAATAAAAAGTTTTATTTTTAAAAATCAAGTGATTTGATCCAGGGATCAAAAATAAATTTTTTTTTTTTTCTAAAATAATTTTTTTTTTAAAAGAACATTGTATTCTGGGTGCAAATGAAACCACAAGTCATTAACAAATTAATCTTCCATGGGTTTTGTCTTTGATGGATCTTTGCATAATAATCATGGTCATCTTGGTAACATTTTAATCAATCAATGAACATTTATTAGGCACCTATTATGCACCTATAAACTAAGATGCAAAAAGGGGAAAAAAGCCTTTAAGGAGTTTAAAATTTCATGGGATATCATGTTTGGAACATTTTGATCTCCTGGTCCATCAGGATGAACTCCCATGAGTGACTTCTACCTCTACATTCTAAGACTCCCAGAGTGGTCGAACTCTATTAGAGCTCAGTCTCTCTGGTCTGGTGGATCACAATCCCTCATCCTTCTGTCTGGACCACATCCTCTCATCTCCTAACCTCCATTCTCACTTCCCCTCTCATTCCTCAATCCTTTCATTGCCCGTGCTCTCATTTTGCTTAAACTAGATGATCTCCAAAGTCCCTTCCAGATCAAAATCAGTGAAAATAAAGCCAGACTTTCTTCTTTTCACAAGCTTGAGCTTAGAGAGTGGCCACCTTGTTCTTCTGCTATTCCAGGCTTTTTTTTTTGACTACTTTCTCTGTCCAGATGGTTCCTGATCTATTATCTATCAGCCCTCATCTTCCTCCTGAGCTCCATTCCACATCTGTACCTACTGGACATCTTCAACACATCCCAAGTGTCTCTCATGACAAACATTGCTAAGACTGACCTCATTATCTTCCCTCTTGAATCATTCAGCACCTCCAAAGATCTGTGGAGGATACCAATATTCTCCAAGTTCAAAATCTTGTCATATATATTGTAAAAAGTAAGATTTTTAAAGGGCTTACTATGTGCCAAGTATATAAGGAAAAAGCAAAAAAAAAATCCTGTTTTCAAGGAATATTTTCTGGGGAGAGATTATGTGTACATAAACAGGAACATGTAATATACATATAAAGTGGACCCACAATAAAGTTGGAGAAGGCTAGGAAAACCAGGAAAGATCTCCGGAAGAAATGAGCCCATGAACTGAGTGCCGAATTAAGTCGGGAAAGGAAAAGAAGGGTGATCTTAGGCAAGTCACTTAACCCCAATTGCTTCAGCAAAAAAGAAAGGAAGGAAAAGAAGGGGCAGAGATAAGGTAGCTTTTCAGCCCTGTTTTGGACTCTAGCATCACCACCATGATCTATCTTCTCTCCTGGAACTTCCCTCAGCCCCATGGCCTTCTCATCCAAAAATATCTTTCTGCTTCAAAAGGCAATCCTCCTGCACCTCCCTTATCAATTCACTCTCCTCTTCCCCACAGGGACTCTTCCAAAGCTTTTCAACCTCCCTTCTAAGAATCTCCCCCATCTCCTCCCCTAACCTCCCAGCTGAGAAACTTGCCTCCATTTTACAGAAAATAGAGAGGCCATTCATCAGAAGCTCCTTCTCTCCTTTCACTGGAAACCCTCTCCAACCCCTGGTAATTCTGCTTTCCTCCCTATTATCAAATTATTTCCTTTCCATCCTAAATATATCTTGCTTTTGCATATTCCTCTTCTGGTTAGATAAGGGAGCTCTTAGAGGGTGGAGGTTGTTGTTTCTTGCCTTTTTTTTAATCCTCAGTACTCTGCACAGTACTTAGCCTGACACAGAGAAAGTATCTAATAAATGTTTCTTGATTGGCTGAAGGAAAGGACCCCAGAGCAGTCAATCATCTTGGCTCAGCTTCCAACTCTCCAAATTTCACTACCAAGCCAGAGGAGGGTGTTTCCCCTCCCCCTTTCAGTTCTCCTTTATGGTTTTTTTTTTTTTTTTTTTTATAATTTAAAAAAAATTTTTGACACTACATATGCATGAGTAATTTTTTTATATAACATTATCCCTTGTATTCATTTTTCCAAATTTTCCCCTCCCTCCCCTAGATGACAGGCAATCCCATACATTTTACATGTGTTACAGTATAACCTAGATACAACATATGTGTGTAAATACCATTTTCTTGTTGCATATTAAGTATTAGATTCCGAAGGTATAAGTAAACTGGACAGTAGTGCTAACAGTTTACATTCACTTCCCAGTGTTCCTTCTCTGGGTGTAGTTGTTTCTGTCCATCATTGATCAACTGGAAGTGAGTTGGATCTTCTTTATGTTGAAGATTTCCACTTCCATCAGCATACATCCTCATACAGCATTGAAGTGGATAGCGATCTTCTGGTTCTGCTCATTTCACTCAGCATCTCCTTTATGTTTTATCTTCTCCCATTATAATGTAAACTCCTTAAAGGCAGGACCAGTTGTTTTTTTTTTTTTCTTTTCTTTTCTGGCTTTTCTTTATTTCCCCAGCATTTACCACAGTGTCTAGCACTTAGTTAGAACTTAATAAATGCTTGTTAATTGACTAAGAATATTCCTGACACAGGCAGAATGCCAGCAAGTAGGTTTATATGGTTAAACTCTAGAGTTTGGGAAAGGGAGCAAAGTTTAAGTGGAACCCAGGCTGGGAAGAACTTTAAATAAAAGAGTTTTAGATGATGATGCGGAGATGATAGGGAGCCACTGCAGGTTTATGGTCAGATTTTCTCTTCTGGAAGATCACTTTAATGGCTGAATGGAGGATGGACTGGAGTAGAAAAACTGGGCCCAGAGAAGTTGAAAAGAGATGTAGACCCAAGTGGATGGAGAGAAGGGGCCATAGGTGCTACAATCTTGACTCTTCCTTCCCCCCTGCAGTTAATTGTCAAGTCCCAGAGTTTTCCTGTCTCCTCTAAACTCTTGGATAGAACCACTGGGATTAGTCTCCATTGTCTCAAGGCTAGTGTTCTGGAACTGTTCTTCCCCCTTCTCTTTCCTGTCCCCCCTCACTATTCTAACAGACTTTTGCTCCAATCCATATTCTATTCAGCTATTTGAAGGAATATTCCTAAAAAACAACCCCAATGGACCATTACCCTGATCAAGAGCTGTTTATGGTTACCTCTGGCCACCGGAATCTTAAAGCAAGGTTCCTGATCTTGTACTGAAGACTCCTGCAGCAGGATGAACCAGGCTTTTCCCCCATCATTTTCTGCCCTTGGATCCACAGCCTCTTGGCTGACAAGAAGAACTAGCCATGGCTCCCTTTTACCTGGTTCTTTCCCACCAGCCTACACTGGGTCCAGCCAGAATGTCCTGGGTGCACACCTTTATCTACTGAAATTTGCCTTTTCTTCCAAGGTTCTGCTTCAGGTTGAGGCACTGTGGAAAGCATCTGGGAATCTGAAGAGTTCAGTTTGAATCCTCTGTTTAACTCTTAATATTTTATTTGTCAAAATTATTATTTTCTCTTATGGTTTTGCCATATGGTACAAGCCAAGTGGGGAATTAGGAGTAGAAAGAACTGGGTTCGAATGGGAAGTTCTGTCACTGTGGAACTTTGGACCTCAGTTCCCCAATGAGGGTATTGGACTTAAGGTAGAATCCTGTGGTTTTATGCCACTGGGTTAAAAGCTTCTTTGTTTTGGGGGGGCTCCTTCCCATCAGTCCTGAACCACTCAGAGGTTTCCAGAATGTCCCCACTAGAGGGCCCATTGGGGAGACTGGACTCTAGATTCTAAACTCTGGATGGATTTCCCTCCCAGCAGCTGTCTACTTGGGTGGTCATGAAACCAAATTTAAGCATCTCAAGGTGGGAGAAGAGGGTCCCACTTGGAAGCTACACAGAAGCCTGGTCAGTCCTAACCAACTTGGTCCTGGTTTCCCATGGGCTCGCTGCCCTGAGGAGGGAGTGGTTAGCTTTGTGGTGGGATTGCTGGATCCCAAGCCACCAGTCTGGGCTCCCAGCAATCCTCTGTCTCGAGTGACAGCGTCTGCCTCTGCTTTGCTCATTAGCAAAACGGCAGCCTGCCTGGTTTGGCTCAGAGTTTTCATGGCACTGGGTGGATTTCTACATCTCATGTTCTGAATTTCATAGACAATGGAGGTTAAGAAATGGGGCTCTTGGAGGGCACTTGCCAAGCTCTAGGACAGAGGACTCCCCCCTTTCCTTCTGACTGCCAATAGCACTCTTGTAAGGTCAGCCCTTGGTCAGCTCAGCAAAGAAATAGCAAACTTGGTCTGGGTTTGAATCTTAGTTGTGACACTTAATATCTGTGTGATCTGGGGAGAGGCATTGTGTGTGTGTGTGTGTGTGTGTCTTAAGTGAGTGTATCTCTAAGAGAGTGTGTATATACATGTTAGTGTGTATGTCTGTAAATATGTGTGTTTTTGTGAGTACATTTGTGAGTGTGTGTAAATGCAAGTGTCTGAGTGTATATGTGAGTATATCTAAGCAAGTGTGTGTGTGTGAGTACATTTGTGAGTGTGTGAATGCAAATGTGTCTGTGAGTGTATATGTGAATATATCTAAGCAAGTGTGTGTGTGTTTGTGAGTACATTTGTGAGTGTGTATATATGCAAGTGTGTCTGTGAGTGTATATGTGAGTATATCTAAGCAAGTGTGTGTGTGTTTGTGAGTACATTTGCGAGTGTGTGAATGCAAATGTCTGTGGATGTATATGTGAATATAAGCAAGTATGTGTGTGTTTGTGAGTACATTTGTGAGTGTGTGTAAATGCAAGTGTGTCTGAGTGTATATGTGAGTATATCTAAGCAAGTGTGTGTGTGTTTGTGAGTACATTTGTGAGTGTGTATATATGCAAGTGTGTCTGTGAGTGTATATGTGAGTATATCTAAGCAAGTGTGTGTGTGTTTGTGAGTACATTTGTGAGTGTGTATATATGCAAGTGTGTCTGTGAGTGTATATGTGAATATATCTAAGCAAGTGTGTGTGTGTTTGTGAGTACGTTTGTGAGTGTGTATATATGCAAGTGTGTCTGTGAGTGTATATGTGAGTATATCTAAGCAAGTGTGTGTGTGTTTGTGAGTACATTTGTGAGTGTGTATATATGCAAGTGTGTCTGTGAGTGTATATGTGAGTATATCTAAGCAAGTGTGTGTGTGTTTGTGAGTACATTTGTGAGTGTGTATATATGCAAGTGTGTCTGTGAGTGTATATGTGAGTATATCTAAGCAAGTGTGTGTGTGTTTGTGAGTACGTTTGTGAGTGTGTATATATGCAAGTGTGTCTGTGAGTGTATATGTGAGTATATCTAAGCAAGTGTGTGTGTGTTTGTGAGTACATTTGTGAGTGTGTGAATGCAAATGTCTGTGAATGTGTATGTAAGTATATCTAAGCAAGTGTGTGTGTGTTTGTGAGTACATTTGTGAGTGTGTGAATGCAAATGTCTGTGAATGTGTATGTGAGTATATCTAAGCAAGTGTGTGTGTGTGTGTGTGTGTGTGTCTGTGTGTGTTCCTGAGTATATGTGTCTGTGAGAATATGTGTGCTTGTTTGTGAGTGGGTGTGTGTTTGTGTCCTGCTGAATTTGAACTCAATGCGATCTACAAATAGAATCAATATTAAAGATTTCACAGTCCTAGAAGGTTGGAGACTACAGAGTCCAGGCCCATCAACCATTGGAGGAGAAGCCCAGGGCACACTGGGAAGTATTAAGTGCCCTGCTCTGGGACACTCAAACAGGAAATCACAGGGCCAAATCCCAACACTCCAAAGCCAGTGCTAACCAAATGACACTGGGAAAGTATAACTCCAGTGAGTCTCAGTTTCCTCATCTGTCAGACTGTGATTAATACCTAAAGCAAGAGTTCTTAACCTTTTAGGGGGACATGGACCCACTTGGAAGTTGTTCTGGTAAAGTTCAGAATAAAATACATAGGATTGCAAAAGAAGCCAACTCTCAGAAAATAAATAAATAAATAAAACCCAAGTTCTTGTACTGTGGATTAGGAAGTCTTGATATAGCATTTATCTCTCTAGGGATGCTGTGAGAATCAGATGGAACTCTGTTCAAGGCATTTTTAAATCTCAGAATCAGATTTAAGTTAATTCTCATTGTTATTTACTCATTATTATGATCTCCTTCTCTTTTTCATGGGTATTCAGTTAGAAATAGCTCTAGAATAAATCACTATGCTGCTATTATTCTTTGAAGGGACTTGGACTAAGGATTTCATTTCTAGAGGAACTCATCCCAAGATTGGTCAATCAGTCAGCTGACAAACATTACTAAGGACCCAGCTTGTGCCCCGAAAAGGTTAATTAAATGATTTGCTCATGGTTTCATAGCCAGTCAGGTATCTGAGGTGAAACTTCTTTTTTTTTTTTTTTTTCCCTGAGGCTGGGGTTAAGTGACTTGCTCAGGGTCACATACTTCCTAGCTGTCTGAGACCAGATTTAGAGGTGAAACTTCAATCAAGGTCTTTCCTCCTCCAAGGTCAGCTTGGTTTTTCACTAATGACACACTGTGGCCCCACAGCCAAGATAGCTAAAAGACTTATCAATGAAAAGCAATTCCTCATTGACAAGAAAATGAAATTTCATTTTGCAATGTCATGAAACCCCAGAGAGGAAATAAGGATGAGCAGAGTCTGGAGAGATCCAGGAAGGATGAGGAAAGAGGAAAGGATTGATCGCTGATAAAGACTCCAGGGGACATTTAGACCCACCGATGGGGAAACCAAGAGATTAGTGATAACTTTGGAAAGAGCATGTTCAGTTGAGTGGTGACTTTAGGGTCCCAAAGTGAGCCTTAATCCTTAATGAATGTGTGGCCATGTTTGTGGACACACGCACTCCTGGGCAAATGAATTTTATTCCATTCTTTAAAGGAAAAAAAAAATAATGTCTTTTTCTCTTTTTTTGGCCAGTCTCTGTGCTAAGCACTTTACTAATACTATCTCACTTAATCTTCACCACTCTAGGAGGTTAGATGCTAATTTGTGCCCATATTACAGTTAAAGAAACTGATGCAAACAAAAATAATCTGATTTGTCCAGGATCACACAACTATTAAGTCTCTGAGGACTAAGTCTCTGATCTTCCTGACTGAGACCTGCGGTATTTAATTGCCTCATAAAAACTTGTTTGGACTGTGATCAGTCAATCAATTAATAAACGTTTATTAATTGCCACCTATGTGCCGTTATGGGGTGGTAGCCACACAGTTGCCTTCAAAGCCAAGAAAACCTAGATCCACAATTAGTAAGGCCCTTTCTCCCCAGGATACTATTTGTGTCCAACCTGTGGCAGAGCTTCCGAACTCAAATTGATTTGATCAGCCATAGTTGGATGTTAAGGACCATGTTTAGGTGAAGGGGCAGGTCAATTCTCCGGGAACCTCCACAGCTGTGAATCATAACACTTGAAGGCATTGCAGAGTAGCTTTTGCAAATGTTTCTTGTGGATTGGGAATGAAATAAATTGGAGGCAGAGGGAAGAGGAGAGAGGTCAGAGAACACAACAGCCTCTCAGTCTTCTTGTGTCCCCATCATCCTCTCACATGAAGAGATCCATTCTACAGGTCTGAGTTAGACCTCCTGCAGCCACTGGCTGGTGGTTCCCGTTTTACAACCGTTGGACACACTGTAACTCAACTCTTAACATAGTGATGTCATTTTGGTCCTCTTCAATAATGAAGGACAATAACATGTATATCTCCCCAAGAAGCCTCTGAGTCATTTCTTTAACTTTGCACATATATATTTCACTATCATCATTAAAATAAATGACTTGTATTTATGTATCATTCAACATCTATCAGACACTGTGCTGAATATTTTACAAATTATTATTTCTTCAGATCCTCACAAGTCTTGTAAGGTGGGGTTCCATTTTACAGTTAAGGAAACTGAGGCAGACAGAAATTAAATAACTTGCTAACTTGCTCATTTGGTAAGTGTCTAAGGCAGAATTGAGCTGGTCTTCTTGACTCCAACCACAACAGTCTATCCACTGTACCATCTAGCTCGTCTTTGTATGAATGTGTCTGTGTGTCTGTGTATATGTGCATATATAATTATCCTTGTGTATATATCTGTTTATGTTCATTTATATTTAAATCATTGCATTCAAAGTCTGCTTCAGCTTTAGCTGTGTCACTGGAGAAGAAAATAACTTCTGCCTTAGTTTCTTTATCTGTAAAATGAGTATAATATCACCTACCTCTTGGGGCTATTGTAAGAATAGAATGAGAATATTCATAAAGCACTCTCCAAAACTCAAACAAACCTTAACATATTATGATGATTATAATTTTTTTTTTTTTTGGAGGCTGGGGTTAAGTGACTTGCCCAAGGTCACACAACTAGGAAGTGTTAAGTGTCTGAGACCAGATTTGAACTCGGGTCCTCCTGAATTCAAGGCTGGTGCTCTATCCACTGCACCAGCTAGCTGCCCCCTCTGATGATTATAATAATCATAATAATTTTGATTTTATAATTTTTATAATCATTTATAATAAAATATTTTCTTGACATCCTTTTCCTAACTTTCCCCTATTTAGCCTCAGAGATTAGGATGGTTTTTACCTGAAGGAGCTGAGGATGGAGATGAAACGACACACACCTATCCCTGATTGTAGCCTCAGTTTCTTCACTTATAAAACCATAGTGTAAGTGGGGCACAAAGATCTTTTCCAATTCTGTGGATATCATTAGTTTGGTGATTCCAGCCATAACATGTCACAGGGGAGAATTGAAATCCAGCCTTCCATCCCAGCTGTGTGAGCATGTACTGGTCAGTTTCTCCCCTGGCACCTCGAGGCAAGTTTGTGAAGTCAGCAGTCCCTGAAGCAGGAGCAATCCCTGGATCCAGTCTTTACACCAAGAAAATTTCACCAAGGAAGGAAATAATAGGAGCAAACAGTACATTGAGAAGGCAGTCTGGTA